>NC_045030.1:88894637-88895687 GCF_008632895.1 Mastomys coucha
AATGCTTGGAACAATCATAAGCATTTATAAATGACAACAGTGCAGTATTATGATGAAAATGAACATTACAGAATGAAACAATTGCTGGGTGTGTCCACATTGATATTTGATAACAACACATGCCAGAGAAGGTTCAATAGACAGCAATTATATCTGTACATTTATTGTGCTTTTATTATACAATGTTATAGTATTTGACTGGTTGACAAGACAAAAGAGGTTCTATTATATATATAATATATATGACATATATATTATATATATATATTAATATATATATGAAAATATGACTTGGGGCTATGTCCTTAAAGATTTTAATGAAAAAATGGAGAATACCTAATACTAATACTAATCACATTAATCAGAGCTGCACACAGATATGTTATCTTAAAAATCTCATTTTATTCTTTGTTTTTCCACTGCTGTTTTTCTGTAAAGTTAAGTTATGCTGCATCGTATATCTTGCTTGTGTAAAAATAAGATTTTATGTTTGTATGACAGAGAAACAGAAACAAAGAAAGACAAATAATCAATACATTCTGTATGCACATGATTTGGTTTTAAATTTAAGAATTCAGTAAATCATTTCAATTTTCACAATTTCTTAGAGTACCGCTTGAACATTTCCTACCTTAATTTATTTGTATTTTTTCATCATATTATCATGCATAGTAGGAAAATGATCTAAGAATAAATTCACATATGAAGAACTCAGCAACCCTGGCAGCACACATTGAATCTATAGAGACTCAAGACAGGTGATATCACAGCATTGACAGAAAGAAGTAGACAAATTGCCCCACCCTTAAATAAGAAGCCATTTGCAATTTATACCAGTCATCAAAGGGAAAACCAAATTTCTCCAATGGAATGTCCTTGACTATAAAACTTCTGGGTAGGCTTCATGCCCAGAAGTAGTTAGCCAATACAAAATGGATTCTACAGTTATTTTTGTGGGTTTTCTGTTTGCTTGTCTATTTCATTTATTTGTTTGTTTGTTTGTTTGTTTGTGAGTTTTCTGCCTCATTGGGATTTTTCCTTGTTTTTTTT
>NC_045030.1:88896062-88902639 GCF_008632895.1 Mastomys coucha
ATACATATGCAGCTGGAGCCATGAGTCCCACCATGTGTACTCTTTGGTTGGAGTTTTAGTCCCTGGGAACTCTGAGTATACTAGTTTGTTCATATTGTTGTTCCTCCTAAGGGGCTGCAAACCCTTCAACTCCTTGGGTCCTTTCTCTAGCTCCTTCATTGGGGACCATGTACTCAGTCCAATGGATGGCTGGGAGATTTTTCCTTGTTTTTCTTTTCATTTTTATTTTGTCTTGTTTTTTGTTGAGAAAGAAGAAACAGAAAGAGCATATATATGTCTTTAGTTGGTAGGGAAGAGATTAGAATCTGGGAAGAGCTAGGGGAGGAGGAAAATGATCAATATACACTATATAAAAATGTTAAATTATAAAAACCCTATAAAAAGAATAGTAACCAATACCTAACAGGTCATATAGTAAGTATCCTTTCTTAAACTATCATGTTTAAGCTTTCCAAGAGTAAACTAATCTTATGAGAAATCCAAATACTAAGCCATGTTATATATAGAAAAAGGTAGGAATGTGAATTATAGTTCTTTTCAAAGCCTATCATAATCTTTATACTACAGCACATTGTATCTTGAAAAGAAATATTGGGTGTTTCCTAATGGTTTGTTGAAACAGAAACTATAACACATTTCCAAGGTATTCAAGACATGGGTTGTATCTATTAGTGATTCATGGAATTAACTGATTCAATAATGACTAGCACTTTATCAGAGGGAAATGACATGAACAATACCATTGCACATGCACATCATGAGCTTATGTGGAGGGCAGGCCATCATGGACAACTAGGATATCTTGGCTCTGTACAATATTAAAAGGTATCTTTTAATGCTGAACAGTTTCTATAGCTACTTGAGATGTCACATATTAGACAAAAGTTCCTGTAATATGACTAGCATTGTAACTATCTGTTCTCTAGAGAAAATTTTTTCTGAGTTGTTTGCTATAATGGTCACAAATATTTGACTTAATTTCTCACCTGTAGCAGAATACATTTTGTTATTATTTTCTTCTATTGTGTCTCCTTATCACACTTAAGGTGCTAAAACCGATGCTTGCATTCCAGTATGCATGATATTTGCTGTTATATTTTCAATATTACAGCAGTTATGCAAAAAATAGGAACAGATTCAAATACCCATGCAAAGAATTGTGATAGCCCCTCCTAATTTTTGTTTAGTCATTTCATTTCAATTTTCTATATAGTATCAAATTTGAGGTTAGAGTTATTTTCAGAGAGGATAGTAAGAATAACAAAGAAAGAATAACAAAGAAAGATTCTGCGAGCACCTGACTAATACAGATGCAGATACTCATAGCCAATCATCCATTGAGCCTGGAGACTCCACTGGAAGATCTAGGGAAGAACTGAAAGAGCTGAAGGGGATTGCAACCCCATAGGATTGACAGTATCAACTATTCAGACCACCTAGAGCTCCCAGGGACTAAACCACTAACAAAAATACATGGAGGGAACCATGACTCCAGCTGCATATCTAACAGAGCTTGGCCTTATCTAGCATCAGTGGGAGGGGAGGCCGTTGGTCCTGTGGAGGCTTGATGTCCCAGGGTAGGGGGATGTTAGAGCAGTGAGGCAGGAATGGTGAGTGGGTGGAGGAGCATCCTCATAGAGACAAAGGGGAAAGGGGATAGGATGAGAAGGTTGTGGAGGGAAAAACTGGAAGGGGTATATAATTTGAAATGTCATGATTTAAAAAAAAAAAAACACAACAAAAAGGACTGGCTCAGTTTTTTTACTTACTTCTCTCTCTCAGAGATGGGAGATAGAGAAAAAGAATCTGTTATGTGTATCAATGTATCCCAAAAGTCACTGGATCTTATGTCTTCAAATAAATTCCAAATGGGTCAAAGATCTTAATGTTATACAATGAAACTCTGAAATTTCTCATAAAAATACAGGACATAGAATCATTATTGAATGTCTCAGTTCTCACCTGAGAAGTTTCTTTGTGTAGTAGACAGCAGTAAATGCAGAGTACCACAACTGGTTAAAGTGCAGAAAACAGGTCTGTGTGGTCTAAATGGAACATCGTCACTACATATCCTCCCCTTAGGGTTAGAGAAACACTATAATAGAAGGATGTGGAATGATTTTACTGTGTGAGAGGTTCAGGAAAAATGGGGTGAAACAGTGTATCCTCTATATGACATGACTGTTATAATCATTAACTCATAGCAACTGTGATTGCCTAGACAAGACTTGCACAAGATCAGGACATGTAACATTCTAAAATGGATGGAAGGGACACAGGAACCCCAACTCCTAGCTAGAAGTTACTAATATTTGGTGGATGCTAGCGGAGGAAGAGTTAGTTTTCGGGGTGTGGTCCCTGGTAGGTTGACAATGCTTCAGTGCATGGCTCCATACCTATTTGTATATGGACAAGACTAACTGGACTCAAGAGTGTTTATTTTTAATAGTTAAGAGAATGAAGGGGAAAGATATAGGAGAAATTGGAATGTGTTATTGGGGTGAATTTGATCAAGTTATGTTATATGCATATATGAAATTCTTAAAGAAGAATTATGCATTATATTATATTATATTATATTATATTATATTATATTATATAGTAATGAAAGATTCTAGAGTATAAACCAAAGCCAAGTTTGGAAGTGATATGTAATAATTTCTATATAAGCTCAAATGAGAATGTGGGATCAATCAGCTTTTGGGCTATGGGAGACTTTTTAATATTATTCAAATGAGCACTGGTTGTAATTAAGCTCCAAATTCTTCAGGATTTATCAGGTTGAGGACTTCTTGACAATATTTGAGTAAAAACAAAAATTGAAAATGATTATACAATAATCAAATATAATAGTAAAAACAAAAGGCTCTTCACTGACTATGTTTTTATAATCTGAATATTTATTTTCTCTAAGAGAATATTTTTAATACTAAGAAGAATTCATCTCATGAAACAACAGTTAAAATATCTGAATAATATTTTGCTGTTATTATCATCCTCTAGACTTTCAAAGATTTGTAAGTATATCTCATCCTTGTCCAGATTTATGTACAATTTTTATGTAACTGTACTATTTATAATGACTGCCTCTATATTTTATGGGATGAGACCATTTTTTAAAAATCTTATATTCATGACCTCATCTATTTCACCTCTCTGGTTTATCATCAAAATGACTCATGATTCAGAGCTTACTCACCTAATGGTATTTCATTGCTTATGTATCAACATTACATAAATTACATCTATATCTATCTATGTTGATATACACACAGAAGATAAAAAGTAATACTCTTTCATTAAAATATCTTTATACATTTTGATATTCATATTATAATGATATGCACAGTAATGTATAGCTTACATGACAGTTTTGTGGTTAACCACATTGGGTAGTTATTGCTAATATATCTAAACAGCTTTGTAGGATAACATTTACAATACTTTTCATACAGTTTTAAATGTATACTTCAATTTACCCTTTTGTGTTAATTATTAACCATTACTCAAAATGTGATCAATTCTTTTAGAGAGAAAGCAGTAGTTTTAAAATAACTATGTTGTTTGCCAACTTAAACACATACTTAATAAGTGGCATTTTAGAACATTTTCTACCTTTATCATTTTAACTTTAATTATATCATGGTTTTAAGGATCCCATTGATTTTTTAATTAGTGTAATACAAATAATAGCAATATGAAGCATATTTTTTGAGTAAAGAGTCACTACTGTTTCATGTATTCAATAATTTTATTGTGAACATTTTCAAACATACATAAAAATATTGAAAATACTATAAACCCTAGTACTTATGACCATTCATTAATTATTAAGATAAATATTCCAATAAATTTCTACTAGGATATTTTAAAATAAGGTCTATATCTCAAATCACTTATTTATAAATACTCTATTTTGTGTCACAAACACACAAGCCTTTAAAATATACTAAAACACCATTCTAATACATAATAATATTAAAAGTTTAAAACAGTAAAATATCTACACACCATCATCATAGATCCCCTAATCTCTTTTAATTCATTTTATTTCTAAATCAGCATTCCTCAATGCATGATTTTGTCTTTTCTTGACAAAAATAGATTATTATATTGAATGAGTTTAGGTTGTGCAAATGGAAGTACAGAATGAAATATATTTCCTTGATATCACTGGGAATTTAAAACCCATTTTTTCCTAATGTTTTTGAAGATAGGGCTTACTTGTGATTTTTGTCAATGATATTGTCATCACAATAATTAACATGACTCAAACTTATCTTTTTGCACAATATATCCAATGCTCACCTATTTAAAGTTATTAATGACCAAGTAAGCAAGCAACAACTCGACCAAAGGGGAGCCATAAATTCTTTCTAACATTGAGAGGCTTATGCAGTAGCATTAAAAAAAAAATTAGGAGGAGATATTAGATATTCATTCTAGAATAATTCGTATCTTCTCAGATCAAGTCTTGTCACTATCTTGGCCTTGCTTCCATATCCCTTAGGTGTACATTTAAAAGTGAAAAAAAGTGAGAAAGTATTTGATTACAACTTATGTGCTTATATGTATTAATGAGTATGCTGCACAAACCATCAAAGAAGGATGCACATTTATAATGTAAAATGTAATTACAACCACCAGCCCATATTCTTTCCCTGTGTAAATACCTGAATGAGAAAAACAAGAGAACAGATGGTAAAAAAGCAAGTGTGTCAACATATATGTGCAATGCTGAGATGTGGCAAAATCATTCAGTGAATACAGAGCAGACAAAGCGTAGCTTGTATAGAGTTGAAGAATAGTGATTTCATTTAAAAATTTATACACCAATCAGTGTATATTTGCTGAGTTCTTGCTATTTACCCAGCATTATTTTCAAGAGTATGGGTACCCATCCCTTAAACTGTACTTGGAATAGGACTTTTTTTTATCATTTGGGTGTATAAAAAATGAAATGCCATTAATAATAATGAGTGGTACCAATGGTGAAACATTATGTAATTCATGATAATATGATTGAAGATAGCCTTTTCTACCACTGACTAGCATCAGATCATTTTCATTTATTTTTTCAGTCAAACAAATGACTAAAGAGTAAGAAAAATTAACAGGCAAAAATCTAATAGTATATTGTAATAATGTAAATGGATGATTTTCTTTTGTTTTAAAATTAGTAGATCAGTGAGAACAGTTTTCCTATTCAGAGCTTTTAAAATAAAAGCCAAGAAAATGGGATCTGCAATGCAAAATATTACAAAATATCACAATTTCTACTGCACAAACTTCTCCAAATATAACTGAATTTTTTGATCTAAGACATTCAAAATTGACAATTTTGAAAGAATCACATTTATTTACACTATTTTCATTGTGTTTCAAATCAAAGAGTACACAAAATTACATTACTGCATTAAAATGTATGAAAGAACAGCAGTAGCATCAAGCCAACAATTTTAATTTGTGTTGGATGAAAAACATTACATGTTTTCATAAATATCAACTACACACCAGTTGTACCTTGTAAGACATCTGAGTATTTGAGCCAGTTTGAGTAGAGAATTCATCTGTCAGGTTTAAGCTCTAAGCCTTATTAGTTTAATAATGCCAAGGATTTCTAATGAATGCTATTTTGAAAAGTATGAGGAGTTGTTCTTTCTTACTATAACAATTAGGTAAATAATGGAGGAATACATGAACTATAAAAGGAATCGGCCACGTAGTTATGGTGACATAAGAACCTGAGCGCTCCACTGGTGGTAGTGTAGATGGCGGTAGCAATCTGCCTGGCCATCTGTTACTACTTAGTCAAATTAAGTATATACATACCCTTTGACACAGCAATTCTACAATTGGCATTTATCCCAGAGAAATTTTCACACAGGTCTATAAGACATATAGCAGGATATTCATTACAGCATTTGTAATGGTGGGGGTTGAAAGTAACAATGCATCCATTAACAAGAGAGCTAGATGCACAGCTACAGCTCTTCTGATTTCAGATGTATACTGATGCACAGACTATTTTCCAATAAAAATCACCTATATAGGCCATTCCAAGGAAGGAAATCCGTTGCTTGAAATCACATTTTCTTATGCATAGAGTATGAAAGTAAAAAAAAAGAAAAGGTGTACTGCTATCAATAGAAACTGATCCTAAAAGCATAATTGTGATTAATAAAAAATGAAAAAAGTTAAATTTTATCAAAACTGGATTCACATAAGTTATAATTCATAAAATAAGACCACTTGCATTCCAAAATTGTAAAAACATTTCTTTTTACTTGTTGATGCCAGCAAGCCCTGGCTGACTGGAGCCTGAGATATCTGTCTTCTGAGAGGCTCTGACAGTCCCCTACTAATACAGAAGTAGAGGCTCACAGCCATCCATTGGACTGAGCACAGGGTCCCCAATGAAGGTGCTAGAGAAAGGATCCAAGGAGCTGAAGGGTTTGCAGCCCCTTAGGACTAACAACAATGTGAACTCAAGAAGTTAGACTCCAGAGAGCCAAATATCCATATTAAAAATGGGGTACAGAGCTAAACAAAGAATTCTCAACTGATGAATACCCAA
>NC_045030.1:88903815-88905210 GCF_008632895.1 Mastomys coucha
GGTGCTAGAGAAAGGATCCAAGGAGCTGAAGGGTTTGCAGCCCCTTAGGACTAACAACAATGTGAACTAACTAATACCCTCAGAGCTCCCAGGGACTAAAACTCCAACCAAAGAATACACATGGTGGGACTCATGGCTCCAGCTGCATATGTAGCAGGGGATGGCCTAGTCAGACATCAATGGGAGGAGAGACCCTTGGCCCTGTGAAGGTTCTATGCCCCAGTGTAGGGGAATACTAGGGCCAGGAAGAGGATGAGTTGTTGAGCAGGGGAGTGGGGAGGGAACAGGTTTTTTATTTTATTTTATTTTAAATTTTTTGGAAGGGAAACTGGGAAAGGTGATATCAGATGACATGTAAATAAAGAAAATATGTAATACAAATTGAGACATCAAAATCCACTACAGCTGTTACATAAAGTGAATTTGAGTATTAGTTATCTAACACCAATGTCTGTTACCAGAATTAAACTGTATAGGCACACATTTGGGAGGATCTCCCAACATTTATAAAACCAAATATTTCACCTTTCATTCATAGGTTATCTTTATTATGGATGTATTGATTACAATTATAAGTTGAATAAAGTAAAACATTTGCAAATCTTATAATCATAAATGTAAGCCATTATTTATTGACAATTTTCTTACGATGTAAGTATGGAGGTTTAACAGACTCTCCTTTACTTAACAATGTCTTCTGATGTCTCTACTAAGTTTCAGCCCTGGCTTCTAAGAAGTGAACCCTGCTATTAAAAAAATAAAGGTTGTGCACCTCCAACGAATGTAGACTTATGCAAATACAGTTTCTTATAATTCAAGGAGCATTTATTAAACATGAGAACCCTAGATTCCTAACATTCTGAAACATTGTCAAAAGATTTTAAGGTTTGTTTCAACCAATTTTTTTCCCATTTCCTAGGGCATTTTTTTCTAGGAAAGTTGACATTGTAGCTTCATTCTATGTCTCTTTGAGGAATGTTTGGCATTCTTTTGGATACAGAAAACATCCTTTTAATGTATAATGATAACAAGGATGATAATGTATCTGTCTTCTGGTCTCATGGGAATGGCAGCGTCCCAACTTTGAGAATAGACAATTAGCCATACAGATGGCTCAATCACCTAAAATATATTTGATCTGAACCAAATTTTTCACTATTTTTACCACATGTCTGATACATTTATTTTTCTTTTATAGAGATAGAAATATTTAAGCATTTATAAAGTGATAACAGAACTATGGTGCCAATAGTTGTATATCTTAGTCATATGCATGATGTACTTTTTTAGTACATTTCCAGTAAGGAGCCTACTTAAGAAAGGATTCCTTGCTGGGCAGTGGTGGCACACGCCTTTAATCCCAGCACTTGGGAGGCAGAGGCAGGCAGATTTCTG
>NC_045030.1:88905634-88914327 GCF_008632895.1 Mastomys coucha
GATAATACAATTCGTTCTTAGATATTTTTTTAACAAAAGTACTTTCTAGGATATATGATAAGTAGCATGATTTTCTAGGTAATAATAATATTCAAGACATAAGTATAGCTTGTATTGGCTTGAAATTCATAATAAAGCCATGCCATTTTTATATTTCTTGCCTCTAATCAATCTAATGGGGTATCTATATGATACCACATATTATAAAGTAGCTAAAATGCATTAACGATCTATCTCTATGTTTTATAACATAGATATACCTATGTCTCCTCTAATATGCAGTATAATTTCCATATTATATGGTAATATTAAGATTAGCATAATATTATAAATGTCTTAAATATTAACATGAGATAAATCACATACTATAGAAAATGCAGCTATTGCATCTTCAAGTATTTTATCTTGGCCAGATATGTTATTAAAATACCACGTTTCAACATATCCTAAATTTGTGATAAGAATATTTTATTGGAAATGCTACTTCACTTCAGAATCAGCACATGCTCAACTATGGCAGTTTCCTCTTCACTTTTCAAATGTTATTTTGAATTGAGAAAAAGAACCTGTTTAAATTTCAGATGAACCATTTGCAACGAGTAGCTTCAAATTTTACTGCTGCATCACTTTTCTGAGTGGAAATTGCTAAGCCCTCAGTTAGAGGAAGAAGATATTAAATACAATCAAGTAAGGGACATGCTGGAGTCAGAGAATCCCTCAAGTTGATAGTATTAGCCATGCAGAGTCTCTGAAAGACTTTTCTATGGAACACAATCCTGAGGATCACACCCAGACAATAAAAACAGTGCAATCTTTTTTTCAGGGATGTTTTATTTCTTATAAAAGAGAGATTCTTTTTCCATTATGGGAGTTTTAAAAAAACATACATTTACTTTTCAGGTCTAGCATCTAAATACACAGCTATAAATTTTACTATGCAAATGTATGTGCTGGATTCATGTGTAAAGAAGTCCATACATATCTTAGAGAAGCAATGGGCTCTGAATGTATAGAGATTCAAAATGTATAAGTGGTATTCGTTTAGAATATTTTAAAAGAAAAATTAGAAAATGTGACTTAATAATGAAATTATGCAATGATTTATCAAGGCCTCTAAAAAAATTCCTCAAACATGGACAAAGCTTACTTTCCATTGCTATCATATTATTCCCTCCTCTTCACATATTGTGAGAGGTAATACATAACTCATAACAACTTCATTTTAGAAATATTAACTTCCTATTGTTATGTTTAAAAATATAACTGTATATCAGAGATTATTAAGAAATAGAGATTAAGTTACAAAAATAAATGTTGCAATATTCTAGAAAATTATTTTCCTGTGTTATTTGATGCATATTTAATTTGTACATACTTATAATCAAAATAATTGTGTTATCAACTGGACACAATACAGAAATCAATGGATTAGAGGAAACCATCCCCCAGTAGATACATCTTTAGCACAATTCCAGCACCTTTAGCTCAGGGACCTTTAGGGAAGAGGTAGAAAGATTGTAAGAGCCATAATACCTAGAAGACATCTTTGAGAAATGGCTGCATGCATAAACATGACCTAACAATTACAATATCAATAGATATACTAATGCTACTGTGGAAGGGTGAAGCAATATCACTTTCCAAATTACAAAGAACTACCTACAGGCAAATAAATCTGCTGAGAGAGGAAGAATTAGCCTCATTCAGAAAATGAGCTCATTGTTTATTTATCTAGTATAAAATGGTAAGCTCTAAAACCATATACAGATAAATAACGAAAGTAGAATCAGCGAATCAGCACATTGTATTTATATTTGTATTAGTGTGTGTGTGTGTGTGTGTGTGTGTGTGTGTGTGTGTGTGACAATAAAAACAAGTGGAAAAGAGGCTATCAAATACAGTTTGGTCTGACATTGGAGGAGTCTGATATAGGGGCAATGAGAGAAGTCAAACAGGAGGGGGGTTGTGAAACAATCTTGTTCTTATTTAAAATGGAGGCTGATGTTAGGATAGAGGGTTACTCTCTGATAACTGACAATGGGGCTTCAGTGCCAAGGACAATGCCTACATAACTCATTGAAGATGAAAAGCTTGATTTTGTGTCTACATGAAGCCTTCACCTTTCTAGTGTCTTTGGTTCTAGAAAGTACTGCACAGGCTACCAAAAGAGAATCATGGACACCAACTCAACCACAAAAAATTTGACCTACAATCTGTCCTGCCTGCATGCTAGGACAATGGTGGCACAGATTTTGTGGAAGTAGCCAACCAGTGTCTAATTTGACTTAAGGCCTACTCCATGAGCAGGAACCCATACCCACAATTGCTTGAGTAATTAAGAACCAGAGACAAGATAAAGACCTATGGTGAAATGAAATACAATTGGTGTAAAGAAATAAGTAAAATAAAATGACTCCTAATGATGTTCTACTATACTTATATACCAGTGTCTTATCTTACATCATCATAGTCACTTCCTAAGGCAGTAGATAGGAACAGATACTGAAAGAAACTCATAGCTAGTAATTATGTGGAGAGAGAGAGTCTAAATTGGAGGTCTCCATCAAATTCCTGTTATCAGAGCTCAAGGAATCCCACGGAAGAGGAGGAAGAAAGAGTGTAAGATCCAGAGGGTATGAAAGACACCTGGAGACACAGGATACTTAATCAACTAAGCAAGGTACATATGAACTCACACAGACTGAAACCCCATGTACAGGGCCTACATGGGTCTACTCCGGGTCTTCTACATATATACTATAGTTATTATGCTAGAATTTTTATGGGAATCGTGACTGTGAGAATGAGTGGGTCTCTGACTTGTGCCTGATCTTAGGACTCTTTTCCTCTTGCCGGGTTAGCATGTTCAACCTTAATATGATAGTTTTAGTTTCATCTTACTATATTTTATTTTGTAATGTTTGGTCGTTATCTCAAACAGGCCTGTTTTTTCCAATGAGAGAAAAAAGGGAGTGGAACTGGTGGGAAGAAGAGGTGGTAAAGAAGTGGGAGACAAATAGGGAGGGCAAATTTTAATCATATTTTATATGAGAAAGGTTCTTTTTTCTTTTTTATTAGATATTTTCTTTATTTACATGTCATATGATTTCTCCTTTCCCAGTTTCCCCTCCAAAAAAAACAAAAGCAAAAACAAAAACAAAACACAACAATAAGAAAAAACCCCTGCTCCCTCTCCCTCCCCCTGCTTCCTACCCCACCTTCTCCCTCTTACTGGCCCTGGCATTCCCCTACAATGGGGCACAGAACTTTCACAGGGCCAAGGGCCTCTCCTCCAATTGATGGCCAACTTGGCCATCCTCTACTATACACATGCTGCCAGAGCAATGGGAAGAGAGGTAGAGAAAACGTTATGCTGCTAATTAGAATGGTGAGTATGATGCCAGGTCATTTGCACAAAGCAATAATTAGGGGTTACAGAGAGAATTTCAAGAGGTAAATATTATGAGGTTATACTATACAAAAGACTTCTCCAGGATGTTTTCAGACCTATTAAAAACACACATTTGTATAATCTATACAAACAAAATCTAAAAAAAATTTGATGAAATATAATTGCAATCTTTATGTTCTGGCTTAATTGTCCTTCATTCAAGACCCAGTGTAGGGGAATGCCAGGGCCAATAAGAGGGAGAGGGTGAGGTGGCAGGCATGGGGAGGGGGGAGACAACAGGGGTTTGTTCTTGTTTTTGTTTGTTTGTTTGTTTGTTTGATGGAGGGGAAACTGGGAAAGGAGAAATTTACATGTAAATAAAGAAAATATCTAAAAAAAAGAAGACAAATTGAAAGAAAAAAATCACAGAGCAGTTATCACTGTGGATTTCTTAGACGTTGTTATGGGTTGCTGAATTGCCTAAAATATGTCATAACTCTGTATTGCTTAGGAAATATTTCTCTAGGAAAGCATGCCTCAGAGTTGGGGGATACAGGGGGATGTGCTTTCTCAGAGGGTAAGGGGAGGGGAGATGGAGGAGGAACTCTATGAGGGAAGACTGGGAGGGGGCAGTGTTTGGGATGTAATTAGTAATTAATTAATTAGAAAATAATGAATATACTGTCTAGAAATTTCTTGAGATATGAGGATGCTATGGGATAAATCCTGACATTTTTAATATGTTTCTTATGAAGAAAAGTGTTATTGGAAGTTTGTTGAAATCCTTTAGGGAGTTTCTATAAGTTCAGACATTCTATTCTATAATTTGCTAAGTGTACAAAATATTTAATAACATGTTTGTTCAGAATATTATACATTACACTATTTTCCCATGGCTCTATTACCACAACAGTGGTAACTCAAATCTTAGAGCAAATGCTCGCTTGTTCTCAAAATCTTTGGGCATCTCTACTCATGGATATTATAGAGCGTTCTATGGTTTTCCATAACCATTGTTTCATTATATTAACCACATTTTTTGTTTTTCTATTAACGTAGATAGAAGTGTCTCAGTTTGACCTCACAGCCTAAGGCTGAGGCTAGAACAGATGTTTCATTCTTAAGTATATATTTGTCTTTACACATTTTCCCTGGTAAACATGTACTGATGACAGATATACATGAAAATCATATTGATAGGACACTGGAGAAATATAATTGACTGTGTTGTTACAAATGTTTAAAGCAATTTTCTTAGATGATTCTTACCTACTAAAAAGTACACTGTGTATGAAATCATACCAGTATTAAAATTCATCCTTTCTGTTTATTGACTGTGAGGACTAGAACAAGATAATTCCAAATTAGCTTTCTTAACTATGAAATAATGGCACCAACGTTACTTGATCTCCAAAGCTAATGGACAATTTCTATGGGAGCAGTGCTCAAAATTTTTATGATAATATATTCAAGTGATATATAGGGAACATTTCTTTTGGCAAAGAACCGTTGTACATATTGGCAAAGAAGACATACATAGATTCTACTCTTGCAAGTGTTCTAAATACTTAAAATGATGTTAATATTATATTTATAGGTTTTATTATTAAATATTAGCATAATTTTATATCCACCCTTCTTATTTATTACCAAACAATGTCTTTTGAAACACATTTGTAGAAAAAATGGTACATCACAAGTTCTCATTGAAGCGTATGTGTTTGCATCTTCATCTTGCTAGATTAGGCTCTGGACTCCTTGGGAAAAGGAGGCTAAATATCATTTTCCCCAAATGTGATCTAAGTAGCATTGTATATGCTTAGGTATTTGTAAATAAAGTTATATATAAATTTGTAACTCGAGATACTACTTGCAATTTATAATTCATTATTATAAGTTATAATTAGGCTTGTTTTATATTCTAAATTATAAAATGTTCTTCTGTTAATGAGTTAAAACTCTGTTAAAAAGGAAGCACTGATTTTGTATATTTATGGTTTGAACAAAAGTAATATTCATGTAGTCATGAAACATTTACATGAACATCTTTTAAAAAGATAATCATAATTATTTTTCTACTTATATAAAGTAATAATTCATATTATGTAAAATATTGTAGTTCAATGTTTTTAAAAATGTTTGCTCAATTGTGTTTTAGCATATTTGACAATAGTATGCCATGGGTCCTAGGTCATTCTTTAATTTTGAGCAATTTTATTTGAAAACGAAGGTTTCAGAGTGTAAAGATTGTGAGTTTGGTTAAATGAGAAAACTGGAAAAAGTCAAAGGGTTATCTTTTTATAACTTTCTATTTTGAAACAATAATGAACTCACAAGGATTTGCAGAAATAGTACAGAAAAGTCCTTTATACCCTTCACCTAGTTTCTGCCAATGATAACAGCTTGTATAGCTTTACCTTAGTTTCCAAAATAAGAAAAACACTATTGCTACATGTTATTGCTTCTACATAATTTCTTTATAGGTTTATAATTCTATATGGCTTTATATTTACAGTACTGTGTTCTGTCATACAAAAATATTTAATTTAATTATCACAATTGTATTTCTTCCCTTGAGAGTTTTAACTTTATCTGTTAGTATACTGAATTTATAGATGAATTCTACACTTTGATTGCTTTATGTTTCCATAAAAGAGTAATTTTCTCCTTAGGTGTAAGATATGTGTAAAGGGCTATCTATTCATCTGCCAGGCTTTCAGATAGAGTTAGTTAATTTATGCTCTATTTTCTGCTGTAGCAACTATTGAGAAGCAAAACCTTACAAACTAGGGAACAGTCAATATTATTATAAAATATAATTTAGGATTTCTGGTAATTATTGTCAAGGAAACATTAAAAATTTAAACTTAAATATTTTTTTTTAAATAGGAGACTTGCTAGTTAAAATCAGTGTTCAATTTTCATCAAGTTTATACTAACCAATGTGATCATTACTAGTAATTCAAAACAGAAAACCAGATAGTCAATATTAAACTCATATAACAAGAAGTATAACATTAAAGAAGATTACAAAGAAACACATCTATTATTTTGGCTGTGTTGTGTGTAAAAATCTAAGCTGTGTGATAAAATCTTTTCATGTAAATGTTACATATTTCATGTAAACATTATGCAATATTGAATGTATTTAATAATGATATTCTTTAGTAGATTGAATATCTAAATAACTATTTTTAGATAATTATTAAACATTAATTTTTCTATGCTAATATTCTATAACAACATTTTTATTAACCTGTACCTCACTGAAAAAAATATAAAGATGGTAAGTTTAGAAACTATCAATATATAATCACTTGAACATATTACACAAATGATGGGTTTTCTAAAAATGAAGGAAAATGATTAAATTTAGAATAAGCATTGCCAATGAGTTTTGTGTATTTACATATCACTAACCAAACCAGAAAAAAAGTGGCTTTGGACTACATTTAGTTATCATTTAAAATAAAATGATAATCTCAAAATGGTTTTTAATGCTGCTGATATATAATTATTAATCAATTCAGAAAAGCAATATTTGCTTATAGTCATCATACTACATTACAAAATAAAAAAATGACCAGTCTGTTAAATTAGAATTTGAGCCTAAATAAATGTTTTTCTGGTGGATTAATTCTTCCCTATAGAAATTATTCTCACTGGAAGGAAACTCTTGGTCCATCAAAATGTAATCTAGATATATTTTTAGTATTAGTCACAGTCTGAATATCATGTAGAGATTTAAAAATTAAATTAAAATTAAAAAGTAGGATACATTTTATTCATCTTGTTTATACTCCCACATGGGAGGATGACAAGTCCTGGATGTAGAGAAACAGCATTTTCTGTTTCATGAGCTTCTGGATTTTGCTCTTTGTAGATGAGTGAAGAATGCTTTGATTTTCATTCTAAATCATAAGACAATTTTTATATTTCTCTTCTTGGATAAAATCATAAACAGATGTGTGATATACAGATGAATGGATCAGAAATTCAAGCAAAATGCAAGTATAGTGTTTTATTGGTGCTGTTTCTGAATTTTGGACTATGAATAGAATATATCCTGCATCTATCACTATTGAATAAAAATTTAAGGAAAAAAATTACCTGAGGTCCTGACAAAGAACAATCTGTAGAACCACAGATATTCACAGAACAATAAAGGAAGCCTTTCCACATGCTAACACCACAGGGAGGAGCGTAGGGAGCTAAACTGGAGATACCTCTTTCCACTGAAGTAACCACAGATCAAATGCTAAAATATGGAGTTTTTATTATTTAGTATTTAGAGTATTTCAATATTTAAACTGTGGAGATTTTAAATACTGTTTCTAAAAGTCTCTAAACACCATCACCACAAAAAGAATTAATTAAGTAATTTAACACTTTTTAAACTTTTCTTTTCATTCCTTGCTCTCGAGCCATGAGGGATCAAAAAACCAACTTAGATGTATGCAAAAGTATGTGTCAATGTTCAGGCAAGGGGAGAAAGATAAAATCAAACCATAACTAATTTCTTGACTGTAAATCTTCAGCTTGTGTCTGGATCAGGCTGGGAAGGACATATGTAGAAGGAGACTTCTGTAGAATAGGCTTAAAGCTATGATCACTCTTAGACATACATTACTGTGAAAAACATTTTATCTTTTGACCATGATTCAAAAAATCACAAGATGTTTATAAAAATTCTAAGAGAAACTAAGAAGCAATAGCTTCAAAAAGAGTAGTAGATAAGAAGCTTGATTTATTAGTATGTCAAATTCATAGTGTTTATTGTAATAATGTAATCATTAAGTCATTACTTTAGTTATTACTTTAAGCTAAATTTAGCTACTTAAAAAATAAAGTGAGCATATTTAACCTTATTCAGTGACAACATGTGTACAAAATGTGTAAACAAAGACATGTACAATGTAGTTTACTAAAAAAATATTGACATAACTTTTACATTGATAATATGATCCTCTTACTGATCAATAGAAACATATATATATATACATATATATATATATATATATATATGCATATGTGTATTTGTATACTCTTGTTAATATATCAAACACCATTTTTAATTGAATGACAAAGTTTTTTAATTATGCATACTATGATTTGAGAGTTAAATTTATATATATTCTAGAGAGAATTAGTGCAGGTAATTGTAAAGAATATAAAGGTTTTTTAAAATTTTTATTGGTTACTTTATTTATTTACATTTCAAATGTTGTCCTCCTTCCTAGTTTCCCCTCAACAAGGCTCCTATTCCGTCCTCCCTCACCTTGCTTCTATGAGGGTATTCCCC
>NC_045030.1:88914943-88926569 GCF_008632895.1 Mastomys coucha
TACAGGTTCAATCTCCCCTTTGTTGGGTACTTTGACTAATGTCCTCCCTGTTAGGTCCTGGGAAACTCTTGGGTCTCTGGCATCTGGGACTTTCTAGTGGCTAGCCCCTAGATCCCCTTCCACCACTGCTAAGTACCTACTTTCAAATTCCTGACACTCTGTACTTCCTCCATCTCTTCCCATATCTAACCTTCCCCCTTCCGCCCTCCTCTCTCCCTCTCAGATCCCTCTCTCCATCTACTTCTAGAGGTTATTCTCTTCCCCCTACTGAGTAGGACTGTAGCAGTCACATTTTGGTGTGATCTTCTTTCTTCTTGGTTTTCTTATGGTCGGTGAGTTGTATTGTGGTTATTCCAAGCTTCTTTTTGACTAATATCCACTAATCCGTGAGTATATACCATGTGTGTTCTTTTGTGACTGGGTTATTTCACTCATGATGATGTTATCTAGTTCTATCCATTTCCCTGTGAACTTCATGAATTTATCAGTTTTAATAGCTGAGTAGTACTCCATTATGTAGATGTACCACATTTTCTGTATCCATTCCTCTGTTGAGGGACATCTGGGTTCTTTCCAGCTTCTGGCTATGATAAATAAGGCTTCTATGAACATATGCATTCTTGAGAGTATCAGTGCAGCTAATTTTAAAGTATATAGAGTTCTTTTGCTTGTCAAGTGATCTAAATAATTTGGTCTTCTGTTATCCATTTCAATTAGAGAATAGTCATCTATTGAACAGTATACAAATGAACATGATACAAGTTGCTAAATTAATATGGTATTGTTATTTATAAAAGTTCTATATGAAATTTATCATTCTTTCATTAGGGGAGACTTCCGAATTAATGCTGAAACTATTAGCATAAACCATGAATGTTTCTTAATTGACAAAAAAGATTTTCATGATGATCATTCTAATCTATAGAGAACAGTACTAATTATAGTTCATAATTATGGTTCAACACATATTTGTATCAATTAATGAGAATCTGTTATACTTTCCAGGAATAAGAAGTATTTTAAAGCTCTAGCTTACAAAAATGGATCTATATTTGACTATATGAATAATTACATTATAATTAATATATTCAATAACCTGTTTTAATTGCTTCACTTGATTGTTTTCAATTCAGACTCAAATAAATTCAATAAAACTTCAATATCGACCTTTTTATTTCCCTCAAATCCATGTCTCCCCATTCACAATTCACACCAGGCACAGTGGCCTAGGCTGAGGTGTATATAGGGTAGGTTTATTCTGCCCCCTCTTTCTATACAGTCAGTGTAGGAACACAGCCTGTGGTCAACCTATATTTTTAAAGTAATGTTTATTCACCAGATGTTATAGCTGTCTGGGCAGCTTAGTACTTAATAGGCTCACCCTTCTAGTTCTTTCTAAACTCTGCATGGCTAATTAAATTCAGCCATTCTGGCTCATAATTCTTCTCATGCATGACTGATTCAAACTGGCATCTCTTTGATTGCCACTGAGTTGTTCTGCCTGAAAAACCTGCCTCTGAATTTCAAAAACTGAACTGCATTGACTACGCTGACTGTATTGACTGCAAAAACTGAAGGAAATTGAAATCCAGTTGTATTTCCTGAACTCAACTGAACTGCATTCACTGAAATGCCCTCCCCTCCTAACTTATTCTGCGGCCTCTTTGCTGTCTGTTCTGAGACTTGGGTATATCCTATCAGTGACTCATTCTGTTAAATCTTCTTCTGATTCATCACTTTACCTGCCTCTCAATTAGACATAATTTTCAAATATGGATGCTTCCTTCTACAAACTAACCTTACCTTCATTGTTAGGCATTAAAGGTGTATATTAAGTGAATGTCTGTATTCTTGCCATATCATTCTGTAATCCAGGGTGTGTCTGCATTGTGGCCAGATCACATGTTTGGATTTGATACCTTGCAAGACCACCAATGTTATTGGATAATTCCTCTACATATATAACTATTAAGATACTATCTCTGTGATGGTCAGCACAGATTGATACTCAATTAAAAGAAAATAACAGACTGAATATATAGAGCCGCCCAGTATTATATTACCTTTTTATTCTCATAAAGTACTTTTGAAAATCATATAAGAAATATTACAATTTTATATTTCACCAAATTGTGAACATACATGTAAGCCCCTCTATATTGCATGTTCATCAGAACATGCACTTGTACTACTAATAGTAATAATGAAACGATTTTTGTTTGTAATATTTTTTCAACAACAGAAAACAAATCCAAGAACTAAACACTAACAACACAGGGAAAAGGACATGCAGTTAAGTCTTAGAGGCACAAGTTAAGTCTTTATTGTTGACCACTGAACTGTCTATGACCCCACTGTGCTAATGACAGGACAAGCAACTGTTGTATCTGGAGATGTCAGATACTGTCCCAGGAACTGCTTACAACAAAACACACAGAAAGTGTAGGAGGAAATTCCAGGTGTTCAGTCATCACAATTAGCAGAAGTCCACCTTTTGATGTTCTCTCTACATTTTTCCAAGGTGTTCAAGCATCAACTAACTTACAATACCCCATAATTTCTGGGCACCTTCAGAGGCAGAAATATGAATTTCCATCATTCTTAGTGTCAAATGCAGCTTAGCAGACCACTCCACAAGATTTGGTGATGCTAGCAGTTAACCCAAATTTAACAGATCTGCCCATTATCTTTCAAGGTTCTTAGTTAAGACCTTGTTCCTCTGCCCATATTTAGGGCACAGAATTTTGTCCTCTATGTGCAAGGGTTGAAATGTGCAGGACAGAAGTAAGAAGAGCACAATTACTTTCCCTTTCTTCATGCAAGGCTTGTCTGGCATGAAACTGTAGCCAAACCCAACCACTTGAGGTTGCAGGAAGGCTTTTCCCATGAACCAAACATATTTCCCCCATAGGTCTCAGGTGCAGTTGTTACATTGGATTGCATTGCCTCAATCCTGTTAACATTGGCTGCAATTCTGGCCCAAGACACCAACACTGGATCAGAGGCAGGGTATAGGGACCATTGCAAGAGGAACTGTCACCTGAGACTTCCTCCCTGCCTCCACCCCTCTTCATTTTTGGGGAGAGTTGTCTTCATCCTTGCCTCTTTTGGTGAGTGAGGAACAGCCTTCAACTAGAGCATTTGTTCTGGGAAAGCCCTTGCAAGGTGTCATTTATAAGCATGTACTTTCTGGACTTTGCTTCTCAGTTTCACCTCCTGGCACCATGCCCACAAAACATCTCAGATGAATCAAGGTCACTGGGGGCAGATGTTCTGGAAACGGAGGAACTGGTACCTTCCCTAAGAGTGGGTTCTGAAGTCTCAGTATCTTGTGCTTTCTCTTTTAGTTTACAGCCTTCATCTTTCAGTAGCTTTCTTTGCTGCTGTTGTTTTTTGCTGTTGTTTGTTTTGTTTTGTTTTGTTTTGTTTTTCCCCCTTTTCTTGGGTCTTCAGCAGATGTGCTTGGCTGACTAGTCATCTGGCATTCTCCCTTTTTCCTTGACTTTCCTGTGATCCTCTTCTTGCTTCCAATAGTCTCCATTCTCGAGATTAGATGAAACCTCCAAAAAAAGTTACTCCATATCTGTTGCATAATTGCACAGTGGATAACCTATCTGATTATATATCATAAGATTTCAGGTTTGACTCCTGGCTGGTAGATTGGGACTGGTATTCCTTTATTTGCAGCCCTTGATAATCATCTCCCTATGCTGCTAGAAACCATTGGGTCTGCTGGCATTTCTAATATCAGACTTTACCAAGTTGGTCTCAACCAATAATTATGGGAATTAGTAAATATTGGATATATTTTAGGGATGGAAAACCTGAGGCTCTCAGTATTTGTATCATTTCTTAATTTTGAACAGGGAACCAGTGATAGAATTAAAATAAGTTCTATAAAATTCAAGGTTAATTAGGTGATTTATCTTTTACATATCTTCATGCCTTTGGTGTTGCATGTGCTATGTATATATTATAGTATTATCATTTTTAAGAATATTAATTTTCATTTTTTAAGTATGAGTCTTAACCTTATATACATATGTACAACATGTATGTCAACAACCTATGGAGAACTAAAGTAGGCATCAGATCTTCTGTAACTGGAAGAGAGAGTTGTGAACTGCCATGCATTCGGGTAAATAGTGCAGCAAACTCTCTTCCATCTCTCTAGCCTTCATGTTTTCATTTTCATGGAAATTATGTTGGATAATCAATAAAATAGAGTGTTGAAAGTACATTCTTTACACTTGATCCTGAACTCCCACATTCCCCTCTACATACACCCTCCTTCCCAGTTCCTTCTCTCCATCTGCTTCTTATGACTATTTTATTTCCCCTTCTAAGTGAGATTCAAGCTTCCTTTATTGGGCCTTTCTTTTTGTTCAGCTTCTTTGGGTCTGTGGAGTATAATATGGTACCTATATTAATTTCAGAAATTGATTTCCAAAGTGGTTGTACAAGTTTGCACTCCCACCAGCAATGAAGTATTCTCCTTGGTCCACATCCTCTCCGGAATGTGCTATATCTCTAGATGGCTATGAAAATGAATGGAAACTTGGGGTGAAGACATGGGGAAGGCATCTCTAGAATGAGACAGAGACCTGGAATAAACGATGCGCCCATGATGGTTACCTTCGCTGTGACTCTCAATATTAGGGATATGGAACTTCAATAAGCCACCTCCTGTAGCCAGGAAGGAACCCCAGTAGAGCAATAGAGAGACCAACCTACCCAGAAAACTTTCAAACCCAAATGTAGCCTATCTACAAGAAATGCAGGCACAGGGGTTAGAGCAGAGACAGAGGGAATGGCCATCCAACAACTAGCTCAACATGAGACCCATCCCATAAGCAAACACTAATCCCTGATACTATAATAGTAATTATTGTTAATTATTATTATTAATAAATATTAATAATACTCTGTTATGCTTGCAGAGAGAAGCATGTTGTTCTATGACAAGATCCATCCAACAGCTGACTCAGACAAATACAGAAACCCACAGCCAAACAATGGATGGAGCTTGGGGACTCTTATGGAAGAATAGGAAGGATTGTGGGTCCCAGAAGGGATAGAGACTCCACAGGAAGACCATCAGAGTCAACTAACTAAACTGGACCCTTGAGGTGCTCATAGTATGAACCACCAATTAGAGAACACACATAGGCTTGGCCTAAGCCTCCCTGCACATATCTAGATATATAGCTTGTTCTTCATGAGGGTCCCAACTAAACTGAACAGAGGCTAGTCCAAAAAGCTGTTGCCTGTCCATGGGATACATTTTTCTAGCTGGGCTGCCTTGTCTTGCCTCAGTGGAAGAGGAAGCAACTATCCTTATAGAATCTTGAAGTGATAGGGTGGAGAGATACCTGGTTAGAGTGCACTCCTCTTAGAGGAGAAAGTGATGAGGGGATGGGGGAAAGATTGTGTGAGGGGGTGACCAGGAGGAGGCCCGTAAGTGGAATATAAAATGAATATTAAAAATTAAGTTAAATTAAAAATAAGAATGTATATTTCTTTATTTCAAAATTTGATAGTGTTATTGAAAACCTAAGATATTAAACATGATTCTAGTTTTAATAATTGATGTAATTATATCTCAAAAATAAAAAATATCTAAAACTAATAAATAAATACATAAAAAACAAGTCACAAGATGAATGTTAGTGTCCTGTCTTGTAAAACATTTTTTTTTTCACATTGGGTACCATGATTGATTGGTCAGCATGCAGAGCATTCTTTTTATAATGTCTGAGAATTATACTAGACCATGAAACATCAATGGAGTTAATTGATGCAAAAAAGGTCATAAATTCATATGGAAAATTAGAGATCTTAGTTGTAAGCATCTAAAAAATGTTCAAAGATCATGTAGCAGAACAATCCTTCTTTCTCTTTCATATTTATAGATAACGATGTGATAATTCTACCTTACAAATAGGAAATGCTGAAACTATTGAAAAGATGCATGAATTTACTTCATATGAGAATATAGCTTTTATGAAATTTTATATGACAAGGAGTATTATATATTTATTAAGGTAATAAAGGAATATAAAAATGAAAGGAAATGGAATAAGGAATGGGAGCTAATATTTAGAGTATTACATGCTGTCTTAAATCTGCTTGATAGGTTACTTCATAATGCCTTCATAAGAGAATACAAATAAACATTATTTTCACTATCCAAATGGTGATGTAAATGAGACTCAATGATATTAAAGAAATTACAAAAAACTAGAGAGCTAGTATGCTCAGAAGAATAGATGTGGCTGACTCAACAATTCATGTTCGGATTAGAGAAACTGGAAGAATAAAACATAATTATATAATTGTTGTCTTTGAGCTTCATAGTTTTATTAAGCCACTCATAGTAAAATATATTTCACAAGCAATAAAATTTCAAATTTCAAAGGGGGAAAGGGCTTTGAGAGACATCATGATTACAATAGTGTATGCTTATACCTAACTATAGCACAAAACAGCTCTTTAAAGATTTCTAAAAATTTCACATTGCTACATGTTTTTCTTACACATGCAATTCTATTCATGTTGGTCTGGTTCTAATCTAGATTTTTCTGTCATATCAATATTTTTCCAGTTTTAGATTGAGAAATTACAGGTAATTAATTACTCTCCATTCCTCTATATCAACTTAAATCATTATAGAAAATGGGATTCAAAAATTTTAATGTGCACTAGGGGAAAAAATCACAGTGGCAGCAATTATTGGTAATTAAATGCTTTTAAAATTGGGAAGAAAAATATAGTACTAGCCTGTCAGTGAAATTCCTAAGAGTCATAAAAGAAGAGTCATGCTGAGATTGCTTAAAGGGATGGTAGTTTTTTGTTTTGTTTTGTTTTTGTAATGACAGTTGGAAAGAAAATTATTCCAACCACAAGAGTTGAGGCTTTAAGCAATATGTCCTCCTGAGGAAGTTTTTATAATTTGGATGGAAGGTGAGTGAAACACCATATACTGGAACTTATTTCGCCTTTACAAATAGAGTAACAGGAATATAAACTACATTTTGATGGTAATGTTTGGCACAATTTAGTACAAAGATAGTTCAGAGTCTTCAGATAGAACCAACTGTGGTTACAAAAAAAAAATCAATGGAATGATTTCTAATGATATTCTGCTATACTCATAGATCAGTGCCTAGCCCAATTACCATTGGAAAGGCTTCCTCCAACAACTGACAAGAGTAGATTCAGAGACCCACAGCCAATCATTATGTGGAGCTCAGATAACCCTGCAGAAATTAGTGTGGAAAAATTTTAGAATTTTGAGGAGTCCAGGACAGGGGAATAACGTGGCACACATAAACAATGAAACAGAACTGAAAGACGCTCATGGATCCTGAACGAAACATCAATATGTATAAATGGGTTTGCTATCGGTTCTCTGACTATATGTCACAGTTGATACCTTTGTGTTCTTGTGGGAATCCTTACAGTGGGTTTCGGTACTATCTCTGACCCTTTACATGCTCCCGGGACCCTTTTCTTCATACTGGGCTGTCTTGTCCAGCCTTGCTATTAGGGTAGTTTTATTGTATCTTGTCATGTTTAGTTGGTATCCCTGGGACACTTTCTCTTTTATGAAGAGAAATGGAATAGAAGTGGATCGGGGAGAGAGCAGAGGTGGGGGCTACTAGAAGAAGATGAAGAAAGGGAAACTGTATTCTTACATATGTAAGAGAAAATAAAATTAAAAAAAAAAACACCATTTATATACATCTTAAAAACTATATCAACAAGGTAGCTTAGACATATTTTTCAGAAGTGGAAATGTTTGTTTTTCATACTTGTGTGTGTGTGTGTGTGTGTGTGTGTGTGTGTGTGTGTGTGTGTATTTCCAAGTCCACGCTACTTAAATCTAGGAGAATTGTACTAGAATTACAATTTTCTCCTAATAAAACATGCTAGAATCTAAATAGCAGTTAAATCAAATAGCATGATGATAAAAAAGTTGTGAAAGATATGAGATAAGCTGGAAGCATGAGCCTGGTCATACATTTATCCACAAAAGGTGTTAGGTGAGAAATGTCCATGAATATTTCATCTACTTTTAAGTCTGGAAGGCAGAGACACTTTGTCATAGATTAGCTTTTTCAAAATTTTGTATCTCAGATAGCTTAGAGAAAAAACTTCAGTCTTTTTCTGGCACATCATGTAAGTATAAGTATGTATATGGTCAAATAGAGATTTGACTTCTTTGATGTTTGGATATCTATCCTGTCTTAAAACCCATTGTGCTAACATCTAACTTCTGGCATCCAATGCTGCAGTGTGGGAAGTGGAGTTAATGAAACTATTATCATAACACATCTTTGTCTGACATACTAATGTGTATTATGTGCCAGTATTCATGAACTTAAGGTATTTTATATTGTCAAATTTCAAGTAGGGACAAATTTTAGACTTATAATTATAAGCAGGTTTCTGAGATTAAGAAATGTTTTCAAAAGAACATTCATTCTTTCTTCATTGCATACAATGCAGCAAACAGTTGAGACTCTGCAATTGAAAACACTGGGATGATTAAATAATTTCATTGTTCTAGAGCAAAATTTAAATCCCAATTGTATCAGTTGTTTGTTAAACACTGACTTGCTTACATATTAAATATTTTTAGAATTTTGGTCATAAGCCAAAGATATAGTATAATAAGCTATTCCTTCAAAAATCAATAAATAACATCAAAAGTATTAATTATAATAAATGATTTTATTAAAGAATTGTAACTAACTTTGCATATTTTACTTCACATACTCTATTCTTAGTTACTGTGTACTCCTTACCTATTCTTCCTTACCCCCATTATTTGTTGTTGTTGTTGTTAAAGCTAGTCTCAATCCAAATAAGCACATGGAGATTTTTGTCGCTATTATTGTTATGATAACTGAGCCCATCTAATGAAAGTCATTTCTATTTCTTCACACTGGCCATACAATTTATATTTCCAAGCAATCAGATTCTTCCTTAGAACTTTAGAGCCATATCTCTTCTATAAAATTACAAATTACCTTAACATCAAAGTTAGTGATTAAATGATTATTATGACATTCTACAAAAGGCATAAAAGGTATGTACAGTATGCAACCTAATGAGAGAGCACTGTGTTTTAAAAAATAAACCAAGGAAAATTGAGACCTTATTGTAATATTTCTAGTAAATCTTCATTGAAAATTACTCCCATTTTGGTATTGTGCTTATTGCTTTATTATTATGGCAGCCCCTGGAATTACACATATGATTAGTTCCACTTTATATCTAAAGAAAACTTAACATGGGTAATGTCCCCTAACATACAGCAGTTTAATGATAACCTAGGTTTAAGAGCCCGGGCCATAAATTTTTCTCTTTAAGAAGCTAAAATGTAAGAATATAGATCTCATTCAAAGTTTACCAGTGTGCTTAATTCTAAATAAAGAACTAAAGACTGTTTCCAGTCCATTAGAATACTCTGTAATTGCATGAATGATATATGCAAACTTTTATTTAGTGACTCACTTGACAAAAGCTTTCCCTAGTACACTGACATCTACAAATATATTTTAAAGATCAAATTACTCATGATCATTTAAAAAAGTATCATTTAAAATTATAAAGATGTCAGTTTCATAATGTATCCCAACTAACTGTGAATACTAGATTAGACATTCAAGGAATTATAAAAATAACCTTGTCTTTGGTACCACATAATACATTACAAGCTAACAGAACTTTGTCTTTATAATTTATATTGACTTAAAAACAGTATTTTATTTGTTATTCCACAAGATCCTCATTCAAAGTCTAAGAAGAATTAAAAGAACATAAGAATGCCAAGGGTCAACATGTAATTTTAGTATCCAGTGGCATTCTGCAGCAACCTGGTAAATTGTGTCATAAAAAAGAAAACAAATTTTCGCCAGATAATTATTAATATATTCTTTCTTTCATATTAAATTGTGGACTATCACATGCCAAATATCATCATATAAGTCCAAATAAGCAGTGGTTAATTTGAATTCAAGACTTTGTTAAGCTTCTAACACTATGAGATATTTCTTTCTGAAAACACTATTAAAATGTGATGACTTCTGTCTAGTCATGTGTCAACTAGAAATGTAAACAAAATTGGTAACACATTATCATAATAGATTTCATTTCAAAATGGAGTTATGCAAAGTTGAAATGACTACATAAATAAAAACATGGTCAGTTTTAACTAGTGAGGCAAATCACAAACATCCATTGAAATAAACTCCTCAAAATAATCTACATCTTAGAAATAAAAGTAGAGGAACAAGTGTGAAGTGAGGACTATAGTCTCATAAAAATACATAATAATGGTGAAAGACCAGATGGCTGGGAAAGTGTTAAATGTGCAAAGGTAGAAATGGCAAGAAAGTCAAAGGTATATTGTGGAATTTCCTAGCCCTCCAGTTTATCCTACGGAAATTTGGAAGGCATGGGGATTTTTTTTAAAGAAGTAAATTACAGGATCTAGTTTAAATTTAACATAAAATTATATAATAATTCAAATTGGAAGGTATGTAACTTGAAGAATGGGAGGATGCTATTACAAATACTAATTCATAAGGAAGCTGATTGGATACTAAGATAGCAGTAGGAATGAAGGAGACAGAATTAGGTCAGAACATCCACCACCAGCTTACTTAAAAACATTTGGTTTGGTTTCTCTTCTGTTGTCCTATTAATTGGAATTCTGCAATTTGGTTATTGGGGCATGTAAATGTTTATTTAAAATAATTGGTGTATATCATCAGCTATGTTAATTGCTTCACTGGTGTTACAATTACCTTAGAATTTAAAAAGAACACAAGTCTGAGGTAAAAATTACACAGTTCTTACAGACGCCTCCACATCATGTTGTCCACAAACTATGTACCAATTTTGTGTTTTTAAGAATCAGTTTAAAATATTTAGTAAAAAATTCAACCCAAACTAATTGTCTTAACTACTGAAGTTGAAAATCTAAAATGTTTAGGAAGGGCATGTATTCCTTCTGTAGATCCTAAAGGAAATTATGATGATGGTGATAGGGACAATGATGATGATGATGATATATTTTACAAGAGATACAAGGTACTCAATTCCTCTTGTCATACATCATTTCACTTTGTCTCTTTTGCACATTATCTAGCTCTACTCCTTTGGCCTCCCACTGGTAACTACCCTAGTGATTTAATTGCAACTGGGTGGACAATCATGATTAAACATCTCACTTCAAGATTTTTAACTTAGAATATATGCAAAGTCACCTTTTAAAACATATGGTAACATCTACCAGTTCTGAGATCTAGGATAAGGTCATATTTGAAAATTAGTCATTGTGCTAACCTAGAGCATATATTATAAAATTTGTATAAGATCTTGGCAGTTCCCATGTAAGAAATCACTGTCCCACAATCCCTGTAATGTTGAAAGATCCACCTAGACATTTACAAATGTAGAAAATATAATTTCATGAATCTGTGATACAACTCCATGTAATGTAAACAGTTAAATTCTTTATTTCCATTTTACCTATTTTGTTTATATTTCAGAAGAATATCTTATCTTGCTTTGACTTCATTGCAATTTTTCAAAGGTCATTTTTTTTTTTTTT
>NC_045030.1:88928132-88929888 GCF_008632895.1 Mastomys coucha
TGGTTATTAGTGCAGAAGTCTGGAATATAGGAAGAACAACCCACATTCCACAAGGAACTCAAGAAGGATTCCAGTCTTTAATGTCACATACCTGTCTGTAAGTTGGCCAATCCAAAGTTTTCTGCCTTGGACACTACATAAAGAAAAGCCAATGAGTTTTTCTATTTTAAACAAGTGCCTTCAATACAGATTAGGATCCCTTTAGTATGTTTCTGGTTTGATTGAATTCTGTGTTCAGGAATAAATTCACTCTTGGATTCCACATAAGCTTTAATGCTGCTCATTCTCAATGCTTACTGAATTTCCTTATCACTCAAGTCAATGACTAAGGTGAACTCCACTGATTCTCAGTAGTAGACAGATTGCAAAAATACTATATCTAAACTAGCAAGTATGTGTCATAGATACAAAAATAATTTTAAAAATTATTTCAAATTTGTTATTTCATAGTGAGTGTGGCCTCATAGGTATTGGAATCAAAGCTTTCTGATTTTTTGCCCTCTAGTCTTCTTTCTTCATACAACACATATTTCCATAAGATAGGAGCAACTTTTCTTTCTGTGACTAGAAATGGTAGGGTTTTTTTTTAATGCACATACAACTAGTTCTATAATAGTAACAGTGCTTCCTAATTTTTTTTTTCTAATTCCACTGCATTAGAATTACTTTAGCTCCACACAATAAGGGAAACATTCTAAAACTCGACATGAAATAACAATCATGATCCCAGGTTTTGACTTCTACTTCTCACATATAATATACATATCTGATTATCAACAACACCTTCTTTGATTTTAATATTTTTTTATAATGGATGTTAAGAATTGAGACAATATACTTTTATGTTAAATATTTATTAGAAGGGATATTTCAAGGGATGTAGATGAGGAGCCTGATCATGTGTCTGTGGATTAGGGCACATGTGAAGTAGCTTAGAGCTTTTACACTGTCCCCAACATTATCACCCTTCTGCTAATTCTACATGTTAAATAATCCAGAAGATCCCTGCATCTGTGAATTTTAATGTAAGCTTTGTTATACAAGCATGAAGAATAAATCACTGGACACTAAGGATCAATTTAACCTTCAGGTTGTTCTCCTTCCTTAGTGGTTAGTTTGTAAGACTGAAATTTTCTAAATTTTTAGTTACATTATTAGTTTTCCTAACAACCATTTCCAATACTGAATCTATCAGTAAGTCATACTAGATGATTTCAGATGCCTTGTTGCCATACAGAAATAATTAAAATTGTTATAGTTATTGTATAGGAAGAAATGGAGATGATGACGAAAATCTTTATTTTAAAATACAATTATACTATGGCAGACAAATAACTTATTATAAATGCTTAAAGTTGAAGATAAATTGTAGTGAAGTGTGCTTGTTTTACAGTGTGATAAAAAGAAAAATTTATCAGAAACTAAGGTGGGATATAACTGAATTATTGTCAACAGAAATATAATTACCCTGGTATATTTTAGACAACTTTGGTAGAGGTCAATATTTTAGAATATAAAGAGCACAGGGGCACACTGTTTATATGTTGATTTTTATCAAAGAATTTATGAAAGATGGTACATAGATTATGGCAGGAATTTTATAACCATTCCAAGCTTGAATCAGTCAATAAATGCTTTTGTTTAATTTTTTCCTGAATTTGGCCTTCCTTGATAAATATCATCTGTAATGGCCATAGTCATTAAAGTAACGAAGAAAAAAATAAAAAAAATAAAAAACAACCACAACAACAAAACT
>NC_045030.1:88930242-88968978 GCF_008632895.1 Mastomys coucha
GCTGATCGAATTTGCAATCCTCTATTATACCCATGCTGCCAGAACAATCAGACCCTTTTCTTGTCTTTCTTTTTATGGAGGGGAACTTGGGAAAGGAGATATTGTATGGCATGTAAATAAAAAAAAAATCTAATTAAAAAAAAGAGTTCATTCAAAAAAAAAAAAAAGCAAAAAAACAAACAAAAACAACCCATCTGTACTTTTCTAAAATAGCAACAGAAATACTTAGACTTTTAGCATATTAGAATTCTAAGTTAATATTCTGCAGTCAATGTTTTTATTCAGTTGGAGCTCCTTGGAATCTGAAGCACCATTTTGTAAATACAAATGGTGATGATATGGTTACAGGTAGCTACAAGTAGTAGTGAGTACCATGCAAAGAGCATGTGCTGAAATCTTTACATGCATAGTAGAACTTAATCTCACCAGAACCCTGGGGTGCCACTACCATAAAGTGATGAGACTACTGGAAGGAAAGATATTAACTAAACTTCTCCAGTTCATAGATTAGCAGTCGTATATTCCTTTAACACTTTACAGAGTTTAAATTCTGGAATCATAAAGGAAAGTCCATCTTTAAAATATAAGATATAATAATGTTCATTCAAAGATGGAAACATTAACACAAGGATATATTTTCAAGGAATGAATTCTTTTTACTATAAATACAATTTGCCCATCTATATACAGATATACCTCAGCATGTGATATGTGTCTTCACATATTCATATATGGAGAAACAGTAATATAAAATGCTATTATAATATATAAATGCTAAACAATGGAGGTATAATAAAGGAAATATATTTGGCTTATATAATGTGGATCAATTGATGAGGTGGGTTATTTGAAAACAAGGAAAACAGCCTAATGGTGGTTCTATTGTTCCCTTAAAAACAGAAACAAGTTACTTTTTCTGGTAAACCTTCATAAATTATATTCCAATATTACTTAGTTCCATGGGCCAAAAATAGTTAAGTGTAAGTCTCAAGAGATGACTCAATGGTTAAGAATACTTGTTGCTCTTGTAAGGGAAGTGGGCTCGGTTCTTAACACCCAAATCGTGATTCACAAACTGTCTATAACTCCAATTTTATGAGATCTAATGCCATCTATTGCTTATACACACACACACACACACACACACACACACACAGACACACACACTCACATACACACACACATACACACACACACACAAACATGGAAGCAAAACATCTCTGCACATAAAATAAAAATTTAAATGAAAATAAAATTTTAAATATTTAAATGTTAATATTAAGTATATATATACTTGCAGATTTTTTGAGATGCTGCATATAAAGCATTATTGCTCAATGTGGTTTCTGTTTTACAATTTTGTTAAAAAATATTTTTATTTCATATTTTGTCCATGTACATCTGCACTACTTGTGTGCCTGATACCAATGGAGGCCAGAACATGACATCAAATACCCTGGAACTCTAGTTAGAGATACTTGTGAACAATGATGTGGGTACTGGAAATTGAGCTCAGTTCCTCTGGATGAACCACAAGTGCTTTTAACAAGGAAAGTACCTCTCTGGCCACAGTAGTTCCTATTTTGAAGACAGAAGTTTTCATTGTGCTAACAACCATCTTTTTATTTTATTTTCTCCTCTGTGACATGGATTATTGAGTACAACTTTCAAACAAGGTACTGATACAAAAGGATCAATGAAAATTTAAGTGATGGAAATATGTTTGTTGATATTTGTTTGTATTAACTTCTAAAAGCCAAAAGATAGTATTTATTAACATCCTCCTCCTTCTCAATATCATCACTACTACCATTTTCAGTGATGAAACCTAGGTTTGACCACTATTTTTCACGAATGTATTATTACCCAGTGTACTGTTTCTCAATTTATAGTTTCCAGATCAACAGCACCAGCTTCTTCTGGACTACTCTTAAAAATCCAAGTTCCTGAACCCTGACCTCAACTTTCTAAACTGTATGTCCTAGAAAGACTTTTAAGTGCAAGGTAGGATGTGAGAACCACTGTTCTTGTTAGCAATAAGATACAATTCTCATTCCATACAGTCAAGTAAGGATGCCTTACCTTAAGTCAATAATAAATTACACTTATATTTTTGTGTTACCTACAAGGTATTAAAAAGTAAAGTCAGATCAGCTTCTTTTCTCGTTCAGCATTCATTCTATTTGTGCAATGATAACCAAAGTCAAGAGTCCCTTCTCTGACAGGCTCTACAATCTAAGAGGATTTTAAGGACTATGTTGTACCCATCTAGATAATTTTGGTTAATTTCAAGATCCCTTACCATATAGAAAGCCCTGTTTGCCATCTAAAATAATGAAGATTAGGTTCTAAGTATGTGTACAACTTTGGAGTAACATTATTCTGAATACTATGAAATATAAAATGAAGATCATTTAGGGGTAAAAACCTTACCAGGAAAATTAAATCAATTAATCATACTTATTCAATTTTTTAAATTAAATGCTTTAGTTTAGACACATATTTATATGTGTGGTTAATACCATAATAAAAACTGACTGCTATCAAATGGCATTAACCATAGCTCTGAAAAGAACTGCAGCAATTTGTGAACATTTGCATAATAGTAGATATTTGCATAATAGTAGATATTTGAGAGAAATTCAATATAATTGTAATGAGAAAAAATAGTCCAGTCAGGGTGCTTCCTGTAATTGTGATTATTATGGCATGATCTGGGAATGCAAGTAAAACAAAGGACTTAAAACAACTCTATTATTTTTTCTATGAAAAAGAATAAGCTACCCTCAGTTTCACAATCAGCTATGCAATATGCAATGCCATGTGTCCTACAATCAGGAGAACTGCTATACCTCTTTTTTTCCTACTTCTTCAGTGAAGTAAAGTGAACTTTACAATCATATTTCTTTTCAGGCAGGAGGACATTCATACTGCTTGAAAGAGGCCTTCTCCCTCTGAGGCTAGTCTTCCATTTATTTGTAAAGGAAGTAAAACTGTGGAGGAGACAGATGAGTCAATAACTATCAACACCATTTTATCCAAAGTCCAAGAACAAAGTGTTGACTTATTTGAGAGTCCGAAAAAGAAGTGTTTTCTGGCTTTTGACAAACTCCTTTGAATCATTGTCCACCCTCTCTGTGTGTGTCAGTGACATTAATCAGTAGGCATCTGTTGGCCAGAAGAATCAGTGATTTTGGTGTAGTGGCATATAAGACTAGAGTGTGGCCTTATTATCACCAGCTGCAATGCAAATCAAATGGATCTACTGTTGTAACTTTCTACTGTTTCCGAATGCAGTCCATTAGAAAGAAAAGAGAATAGCTATTGATTGTCATCAGTAATCTAAGAAAAATATCTCAGATTAAGTTTATTTACTTCTTTATGTTGGTGATACCAGAAATTGTCAAAAATGTTTTGACTGTATGTGTGGTTTATTGAAGCAGAGAGTTTTCTTGATGTTTCTAAATTTTTAAATCAGTTCATTTTACATTAAAAATATTTTTCTATGCATAAATCTCCTGTACTATTATGAAGACCTTTTTCCATGCCTTAATAATAATCTCAGAGTAGATAGGATAGAAATATGCATTCAAAAATAACTCAGAGTATGATAATAAACATGGGATATTGAGCCCTACCACTACACCACTACACTGGCAAAATATGTATAGGGGAAAAAATCAACTTCAAGCTAGTTGTGTTGGTTGGGTTTATCAGCAAGCCCAAACCTTCTCTGCTTGACACTGGATATGAACTTGGTAAAAAGATAATGATGTATTTGCTCAGAATTTAATCAAGTATATGATCTCATGTCAAGCCCAGCAGTTATTTTCTCAATTCCTCTTTAACCTGTGCCAATTTTGTATCTTTAATGAGAACCTGAAGAAAGTCATTCCTCCAAAATATGAATGACTTCAATGGCTTTTATCACAATTCCCTTACATTTTTCATCTGTCTTTCCTCAGCTCCACATGCCTCAATAGACTTCAGTAGACTTCTCTGAAAAGCATTTTTCTTCCTTACCAATTTACTACATTAATGCCAACACTACAATTTGGCATTGAAGCAGCTGACTTGATAGATATTTTTGGCATGCATTAGAACTACAATTTGCTGCAGGACTTTGTATTGAACAGTTTTGTAATAAGAACCAATAGTTTGAGTCTTTAACAGATTCTCAGGTGATGCTGTTTTAAGCAAGGGACTGTGTTTTGAGAATCACTGTTTTTTCCAATGAACTGAAACTCATGATTATAGTCTGGTATGGTACAATCCCTACTGCAAACACACTCTGTAAGTGATATTTGCATACACCTACAGAATATTAAAGTATATTTACATTTTAAAACTTTAAGACACAATGGATACCTTTAATTTACATATATATATACATATACATACATATATATATAAATTTTTCTCATGCTGAAAGAAACTATGAGTCCTAAAAAGCTTGCGTTATTAAAGGTGTCTTAAGGTTACTACTGTTGACATGAATCACTATTTTCAACAAGATAAACAATTTAAGACAAAATAAAATGCATTATGAAAATGAGTTCACATTCTCTCACTTAAGAAAACTACATTTTACACAGACACACACCAAAAGACTGTAATGAACACTCAAAATGACGCAGTTCTATATTGACAGCAAACAAAAAATGTGATGTTTCTCATTCTGTTTATTTGCCACTTTTCCTGATATTTAGGTACATCAACGTGATATTTAGTTTTGCATTTGGATAATCACTTCCCAGTATCTACAGTCCTAATTTTTTATAAATATCTGGTTTCATACTAAATTTTCTTCTGGAAATTTTACCTCTGGTTATATATGATATGTGCCAAAATTGCTGGTAACCAAAATGACTGTTGTCTTTATCTTTATCCCATTTGGGAAATATAAGATACTACATCTTATATTTTCTAGTTTTCATATGCTTGTAGTACAACCAACAAAACATAATTTTTATGAACTTGTATAAATAAGATCATGAATGATTTATCTTTAACTTTATCAAATAATCACAAAATAATCTGTACCATTTAATGTTAATGTAAGAAGTCTAAAACCCACTTTACAGTATAAGGAATCATTATATGATGGGTCATTCATAAAGTCATATATTTTAATTTTATTGTCAGTAATCTTTAAATTTTATTTTATTATCAATATACTGGCTATAACATTCTACAACTGAATGCAAACTACCACAAAATTAAAATCATGCCATAGGTTGTTTAATAAAATTCTCACTATTTTACTGAAATTGAACCAACAGTTTATGTTTTCAAAATTCTGAAACCTAGTTAATTTTGACTTATGGTATTTTTATTTATTTGGGAAAAATTTACAAAAAAAATAGTGTTTTTTTAGTCTAAAAGAATGGAAAGAACCATGGAACATTTTTAATAATAATATATCCCTTGAAGGCATCTGAGTGGAAACAAACATTAACATAGCCCTAATACCAAAAGTAATGATGTGATCTCACTGTTTCAAAGAAATTCTATGACTATGCTAGATTATAGATTTATTTATAAACCAGTATTTTTAAATTTAGTTTCTATTATACTTTTAGGAATTATTTAAGATAATACATAAAGTATAAATATTATATATTTAATAGCATGCATTATTTTCAGTTATGTATAAATTGTTCATGAATTAAATTAAATTAACTTGGGTTATAAATGTAGCTTAGTCAATGGTAGAGCAGTTCTCCCCTTGTGGGAGAGATTGTGTTTCATTTCTATCACACATAAATAATGGAATGAATAAAAAATAAGGCTAAGCATAACTAGGTCTTTATGCATTGTGGTAAAACTTTCAAAATGCTTTTAACTTTTTAAAATGTATATTGTTTTACGTCCATCGATATCATGCTGATTCCTAAATTGCAATAAAAAACTGTGTATCAGTCACTCTACATTTATATTGATTATTCACAAGTCAAATTTCCCCTTTCACCAGTATAGGAAACCATAAATCAAATCATAAAGCATTTGTGTAATCTGAAATCACATAGTGACTTTGGACAACTAAAATGCAAAGAGAAAAATAGAAAAATATGATTGCAAGTCATATCAAATACCAGCCTTCAACTTCATATCTAGTCTATGTCAAATTCCCTTAGCAATCCTAAACAATCTATCCTTTCACTGTTTTTCTGAAAAATAATGACATTCATAAGTTGTATCTGCTTTTTCTTGGTCTGATAAGGAATTTCTTCAGGGGCAATGCACGAGGAAATCAATGGTGCCTGTTTTTAAATAGACATATATCTTAGAGAACATGAATTGAATTTTACATGTATTTTGTAGAAATGGATTGGTTGCATCTTGACTATGTTAAGGACAAAACATAAATTTTAATACTAACATAACCACAAAAATCAACCACAAATTTTAAACAGTTCATACTTTCCAATTGTTTAAATGAATCATTTGTAACTTCTACAGTAAATTCTTCTATCAGTAGTGTCAACTTGTAATTTTATTAAATTCTTCACAAAATTTACATTTTCAGTAATATATTTGATTCATATTCCATGGAAAGAGCTGCAATCAGGTGCATAAGTGGGACTCATTTTTTTTAACCAATACCAATACAAGTTTACTGGGATTTGGAATGTAAACAGATGTTTTAAACAAACAATCTAACCTTATAAATGTATGACATTATTAAATAGTTACTGAAGAAACTCTAAGTGTGATGTGGTGGATATCTCAAGCATGTAAGGTCCCCTGTGTTGAGGCATGGTTGCAGCCAAGGAGAGGGGACTATATGACAAACTATGACAAAGATCAATCCCACAAATGAAACCAGCCCTATTTAAACAAACAAACAAACAAACAAACAAACAAAACCCCCACAAAATTTAGCACAGTGGATTTATAAAGCTTTGACACTTTCTCCAGGAGCCCCACTCCTGCAATCCATGGCCATCCCTCTCCAGTCAGCTGCAGGAGTCACAGAACTCTTGAGAATGTATTTCTTGGCTTCTTTTATAATGAAATTAATATAGAACAAAAATTTAGAGTAATATTTGATTTTCCTTTTAATTACATATATACATACTACATATAATTATGTCTATTACACTTCAATCCCCTTTTATTGCTTCATTCAAATATGTAAATTTTTATTCAAGAAAATTCTGATAACATTTGTGGGTTAATGGTCCAATTTAATTACTCAGTTTCCAGAAAATAGAGATGTTTGGCAATTATTTTCATTAAAAGTTAAGAATACTAAAAGAAACAATGCTTAAGAATCATTAAATTAAATCACACCAGGAAGTTTGCAATTGCCTTTTTTTACTAATTAGAAACTATGTTTGCAGCAGATTCAGCAAAATGTATTGTATTTTTTGATAAATGTGTCTATTTCTTTGCCATAGATATTGGCTTTAATTGTATCTAAAGTATAGATACTTAGTTGATAGAAATCAAGCAGATGAAGAAAGCTCTTTTATGTTTCATATTATGAAAGATGACAATTTCGTTTAATATATAGTGCTACCTCAAAAGGATAGTAAACAACTTCAGTACTGAGGCAATTATAAGGTAAGGCAATGCCTAAAACATGAATTAGAGTTTAAGAATAAAGAACTAATATAATCAAAGGAACAATAAAACAGCTAGAAATTAAGATACTGGAAACTGCATCAGTATAGTAATCCATTTGACAATCAATTGAATACAGACCCCCTTACTCCTTGATGTATATTTCCACTAAAAATTAAAAAGAGATGTTAGTTTTACAAAAAATATGTATGACTACATCTAATAATGCATTTGAATGTTTGTCAGGAAGCTAACATGACTGCTGTGGCAGGCATCACATCCAAAGACCTAGGTCTGTGTAATGCAGCTGTAATGAGGACATGTCATGTACCTTTCTTCCTTCTGGCTGGAATGCAGATATGCCCTTGGTACACACTTTTAATCTTGAACAATATAGGTAAAATTAGTTTGTAGAGGGAAGTAGCCATGTTTTAAAGTGACATCTAATTAAGGGGCAGATAAAGTAATGAATCAGAGAAAGATCTGACAAAATGAGTTGAAGATATACCCAATTCTCATGAGAACATGAGAGGAAAAAGAGGGTATTTAAGAGGAGCATAGTGAGTGAAAGTGAGTCAGTGAGAAGTCAATGCTGTGAGTTCAGGGGTTGGAATTGAGTTCATTCAGGAGTTCATACAGTTCAGTGATGCTCAACAGAGGCAGTTGAAGCAAGAGAATGAGAAGGAAATCATGTTGGAATAGAATGCTAGAGTTAGTTTGAGGCCAAGCAGAACATTTCAATCAGCAGCCAAGAGAAATCAGATTGAATCAGTCAGCATGGAGAGGAGTTTGGGCAAGAACAGCTGAGTTGAACCAAACAGTGAGAGATCAGAAAGAACTAGAAAGAGTGCGTTTGTTAACCAGTAAGTCTCCAAGTTGACAATTACATCAGACAAATAAAAGTTACTTTTACAGATATGAAGAAAAGGAAGATGTAAAAGAGGAATGGGGAGAGAGAAAGAGAGTGAAAGAGAGGTAGGGACAGAAAAGGGGAGGTAGAGACAGGAAATAGAAGCACAGAGTGTCAGTGAAAGGAAAAAATAACTTTATTTAAAAAGTATACCAAATTCTGAGTATCTGTTGTGAACAATGTAAATACAGTATTATTTGGCACTAAATTTATAACCTGTTTATATTCATTAATTACAGAATTTTATTAAAAACAACTAGGAATGTTACTAAAATCAAGACTGCATCATGTAAGAAGATACCAAACAGGGCAGAAAACTTTTCCTAAGAAGCTGACATTGCAAATGAAAACTCATAAAAATAAAAGAGGAAAACTGGATGAAATAATGAGGATAAGCTGGCACAGAATAAATTTTATGTGGAATATTTCACATGTTTAAAGTTCCCTGGAATAAAAATACTGTTGCATGTAATGTAAGAGCTAGAGAGGATGGAAGACAGCAGGAGAATAAGACTCTCCTAACAAGACATGAGCAGATCTCACATGAACACAAAGAGACTGAAGCAGCATGCACAGGGACTGCTTGCATCTGCACCAGGTCCTTTGTGTATATAGTATGGCTTCCAGCTCAGTGTTTTTATTGAATTTCTGAGTGTGCAGTAAATGAAGTTCTGGTTCTTGTACCTGCTCTTGTCCATTTCTGATGTGTTAGTTTTTGTTTTCTCTTATTTTTTTTATATTTTATTATTATCCCTTAGAAGGCTGTTGGTCAGAACGGGAGTGGATCCACATGGAGTAAGAGGTGGAGAGAAACTGGGACGAGGTGAGAAAGGGAATCTGTAAAGAGGATACACTATGTGAGAAAAAAATATATTTTATGTGTACATTTTTAAAATATAGATTTGAATAATCAGTGAACAATTAACTGAGTGGTATCAAGATTAGATGCAGTTGCAATGATTGTGATGATTGTTTCTTCCTGTTGCCTGATAGGAGTATAGAAACAGGAAACTAAAGATATAAGACTGACTCCAGAAGCTCTAAATACTTCATACCACATAATGACAGTAAACAGGAAATTTTACTGTGGAACACTGTATGATAGTATTCTTTAAAACAGAATAAAAGGGGTTATATTAAATATATAATTTATCCCATTATTAATTAAAGAACTTTACATATTCTCCTAGCATTATTATGTGCTTCTCTGTGTAATGACATAAACTATACTAATTGACAGAATTTACAGATGTTGTCCACATATTAATAACTGCTGTAATGAAAAAGCACAAATTATAACCAATTCTTAGGTATTTACCTCAATAAATGCCATAGAACAGATGATTCATGTTAAACTGAGCTAAAATCCCTAGGTGGGTTCTTATTTACTTTTGCATATGGACAATATATATATAAGGTTATTTACTAATGACTGAAAAGCCAAAATATATTTTGACAGACAAGTTTATTTTCTCAAGTATTTTGACACAGAAACTATATGCTTGCTATTAGTGCCTTTTTGCATCTTTATTTCATGTCCTAAAATTATATAATAGTTAGTAAATATGAATTAGGCTAGATGTTAAGCCCAGTTCCTCTTGTGGCCAAAATCAAGATCAGGATAGGAACATTCATTGTGCTAGACATGGCGAGTTTTTGGTTTGTTTTGTGTGTGTGCATGTATGTGTGTCTGTGTGTTGAATCACTTAGGTGCTTGTTTCAATGTAAGTTACACAATATGAGAATTTAATTACTATTTTTCCTTAAAAAATAATCACATAGATAATTTCAAAAGCTCTATTCATGAGTGTGATTCTTAAAAATGTAAAGACTCAATTTTGTTTTTGTACTAAACAAAATTGTGTAGGTATCTTGGGAAGTTTGGTAATAGTATACAAGTGTAAGTAACCGTCTTGGTAGAGAAGCATATATGAATGTGATACGTTTGAGCAAAGATACTGAGCATACTAGGCTCACTCTATTTTAAGATTTTACATCCTGTAGGAAAGATGGCTCAGTAGTACAGTTCCCAGCACCCTGGTCAGGCAGCACACAATTTCCTTTAACTCCAGTTTCAGGGAAACTGGTGTGCTCTTATGGCTTCTATGACCACCTATACATATAGGATACAGTCACAGAAATATCCATACAAGTAAAAATAAAATCTTTAAAATTTATATCATGAAGGCTTATATGTTATTAGACGCTCCACTTAGATCCTCTCATGCATATATACATTGTGAAGAACCGGTGACTGAGATCCTGAGCTCAGCCATGTTTATGTTCACTTACAGAGATTCTGCCATTATACTACTGAAGAAGGAAATAGAAGGCTTACTTGAGGCATTTTCTAATATACATTCATGTATATATGCACACATACATGCATTATTCACAGTTATACTTAATGGTGTCTAATGAAATGATTTTTCATAAAGAAAAATGTAGGGTTGCAAAGAACAATAAAAAAATTATGTATTTGAAAATGGTCAACTGATTTGATGTGGAATAATTTAATCTATATTTAAGTTAAACATAATACTAAATATACACAACATCAGTGTAGTGGTATGAATGAGCATGGTACCCAGCTAGTAGAACTGTTAGAAAAGAATTAGGAGTTATAGATAGTTGGAGGAAGTGTGTTATGGAGGGAGAGTTTTGAGCTTTCAAAATCCCACACCAGGGTGAACCACCCCTCCCTATTGTTCACTCATGCTTCTCTTTCTTTCTCTCTCTTTTACTCTCTCTCTCTCTATATATATATCTATATATCTATATACCTATATATATATATACATATATAAATATACATACATACATATGTGTGCATGCATATGTGTCTCTGTCATTTCTGCCTCCCTGTCTCTCTTTGTGTGTCTCTTTCTCTCTCTGTTTCTCTCTCAGTTTGTCTCTGTGTGTGTTGGTGTGCCTGCAACTTGCTGGTCAGATGTGAGTTCTCAACTACGACTTCAGCTTAGCTCCTATTTCCCTTCTTTACTTCCATGCTCTCCACCATGATAATCACTGAGTAAATATCTGAAACTGTAACAAAGGCCGCAATTAAATATTCTTTTGTAGAAGTTGTCTTGGTCATGGTATCTCCTCAGAGCAACAGAACATTAATTAAGACATTTACCTATTATAAATAAAAACTTAGCTTTTGATTTCAAATTCAGTATGTAATATGAAAGTTGCTTATGAAATGATTGCATGATTAAGGATAATGCTGATTGCATACTTTGAGCTAAATATTATTGGCACTTATCTTGAAATAAAGAAATCAAATGAAGAATTATTCCTTCTACCAAACTAGCAAGTCAGACATTCCTTCTTTTCATCATTTACTCATTCATTCATTTCCCATGAAAATTTCATATTTGCAATTCTGGTTTGATGTGAATCATTTTCACACTCATTTTGCAGTCAATTATTCAGTACTGCACTGGCATCTAGGGCTACAGAGTAAATACGACCTAGTATTAACTTTTAAGAACCTTATTAACCAGTAGGGAGTGCTCAGAGAAGACATATATGAGTAAATAAACAAAGTGGCCTCATCGAATGACACTTTGTTTAGAATAAACTCAAACAGAGCTATGGAAATTCAAAAGCATTTAATGAAAATACATTTTTTCCTATTACCTCCACATTCTAAGCTTTGAACGTCACATGAAGTTTTATGTTGACATTAGTGGTTTTCACCTGGAGACAAATGAATAGTAAACATTTGCTTAATGTGGATAAAACTCTATATACAATTGCAAAGATTTATTGGAACCATATGGACATATAACCTCTATACCAGCATTTCATTCTAGAAATAAGGATTAGAAAACAAGATTTATAACATTCCAAGACAGTTTTATTTTCTGATGTTTTTTTTTTTTTTTATCAGAAACTATCCAGGGTTAGCTGAAAATACCATTTATGCATATATATTTAAATTTATGAAAATTTTAAATTTCCAAATTACTACACAGACAGAAAAGGCCAGAATTCTCATTAGCCTGCTGAGACTTTGGTTTCATTTGCTTTCGCTATTACACTTGTGTTAGTTTATTATCTTTTTTCTCAGATTGATTCCACTTTTACCTTGCCCCTCAATTTGATCTTCTCCATGTTTCTACTCTCAGAGTCCTAGTTCTGAAGCCTTATTACCTCTCGCCTGTATTATTGTAATTGCCTGCAGACTTATCTCTCTGCTTTCAGTGTTGGCCTGCAATCTATAAATTGCTCCTAAATTAATTTGCCTAGAGTTCAACTTGATCTCACTGTTCCCAGACAGAATGTCCCTCAAAGCTGACTCTGACTATCAAATTAACAACTCTTTTTTATATGGAAAAGTCTTCAAAGCATTGCTATACAAAGTGTGTTCTGCCTAACAACGCTAGCAGTAGCCCCTGGGAACATGTTGGAAAGGCAGACTTTTACACACCAACACAGATCTCTAATAATTTGAGAGAGGAATTCTCCTACAGAACTGTCATAAATTTGAGAAGGAGTTGGGGGCCATAAGAGGAGTGTAGTAGTTGTGTATGAAATTTTCCAACAAAATAAATGTAAAAAAAATATTTCTGTAATTTTTTTAAAAAATATTTTTTCAAGCACAAACATATAAAACAGTGGAATAATGAATACCATTTCAACTATAATAAAGTTCTCATATCTAATAAATAACTTTTTAAAATGTACAAAATTAAACATCATGTCTTTATACCATTAAATGTATTTTTACATGTAACTCATGACAGCTATTGTAGAAGTTCCAATTTTCTAATAACATTTAAAGAAAATTAAATGATAGATAATCTCCTTCAAAGACTAACATGGAAATGTAGTCTTTACATTTCTAAAATTAGCAGTTTCCAGAATATGCAATCTACTATAAATCCATTCTATCAATAGAAAAATATGACAATTCTCTTGAGAAACAGGAATTGAGACAGCCCTTTTTCCCTTAAAGGAAAAGGATAGTTATGTACTGAAAGATGATACCTAAAGAATTTGTCCTAAGCTAGGTTTATGCACATGCTCACTGATGCTATAGAATCTTCTAATTGTACTTGGAGACTCAGGATTTTGTTGTTGTTGTTTATGTATTTATGGGCAATTTTAATTCTACCGCATGTAATACTCATCTAACAGGAGAGCTATATAGTGCATATTATTCATAATTCTGAATACTCTAATAACATATTCTAAACTTCACTTTAAAAACAAAGATAATCCATATAATAATGAGCTTTCTGTCTAATTTATGTATATATAGTAACATTGTAGCACAAGTGTAAAAAAACATTAATTTGTACAAGTGTAAAAAACATTAATTTACACAAAGTAATATACATATTATGTTAGTTCCATAGATTTTGATTATATATATCATATCATGTTAAAGCACTGAATAATTTATGAATGATGTATAGATAAAATAGAATTATCAGTATGTACTATTGTAGGGAAATTTTAAAGATCAAGTCAAGTATTCTGTAGCATAAACAGACAATTTTATTTCTTCTAATTCTGATTCCAAAAACTCACATTTTCTCCTTTTTTTATTGGTTAATATTTTATTTACATTTCAAACATCCCCCTTTCCAGTCTCCTCTCTACAATCCCTCCATCCCATACCCACCCTCCCCTTTGGCTCTAAGAGGGTGCTCCTCCACCCACCCACTCCAGCCTCAAAGTTTTAGCATTCCCCTATGCTGGGGTATCAAGCTTCCATAGGACTCAGGGTCTGTCCTTCCATTGATGCCAAAGAAGACTATTCTGTGCTACATATGTATCTGGAAACATGAATCCCTCCATGTATACTCTATGGTTGCTGGTTTAGTCTTTGGGGGTTCTGGGGGGTCCATTTAATTGATACTGCTGTTCATCCTATGAGGTTGCAATCCCCTTAAGCTCCTTTAGTCCTTCCCCTAACTCCTCCATTGGGTCCCCCAGGTTCAGTCCAATCTTTGGCTGTGAGTATCTGCATCCATCTTACGTGATGCCAGAGCCTCTTAGAGGACAGCAATACCAGGCTCCAGTCAGCAAGCACATCTTGGCATCAGCAATAGTGTAAGGCTTTGGTGTCTGAAAATGGGATGGATCATAAGATAGAGTGGTCCCTGGATGGCCTTTCCTTTAGTGTCTGTTTCATTTTTTGTCCCTGCATTTATGCATAATCCTTTACAAAAAATGACCATTTTCCTTCAAAAATGGAAGTTTTCCAAAATTTACAAACATCTCTAAATTGTCCAAAATTTGACATATTAAATTACGAACCTATTTACTTCAGACCTGATAAATAATATATCATTTACACGATACACTTAGCCAAAGTACCCAAAATGATATAGCCTGTGCCACAAGCTCTAGATTTTTTATTGCTAGTTTTAAAAAGAATTGTCATGCAAATTAAATTATAGAATGATGATTTGCCACGTTTCAATTTGCTTGATAAAAAGTGGTAATGTTGATGCAAGCAAGATGGCTAAGCAGCTGAAGAAGTTTCTTGTTATCAAGGCTGATGACCTGACTTTAATCTCTTAGACCCAGACATTACAAAGAGAACTGATTTTTTTCAAGTTATCACCTAATTTTCACACACATGACATAGCACTCACACACACATACATACACACAACATAGCACACACACACACACACACACACACACACACAAAGAGAGACAGAGACAGAGAGACATAGACAGACATAGCCACAGACACAAATACACAGATATACAGACACACACACAGGGGGAGGGAAAGAGAGAGGGGGGCTGGGGAACATGGAGGGGGCAAGGAAGAGAGAGAGACTAAAAGAGCACTAAAGAGGAGGCATAGGAAAAGAAACAAAAGTAACAATTTTATTAAATGACAGTATTAATATCACTGAAACAATGTTATATAGCAGATTATAGGTAGTGTAATAACAATTTAAGAGACTAAGTAACTAAAACATATAAACTCTTAGGATGAAGATAAATATAATTTTGTTGTAATATACAATATATAAGCATTTAAGCTGAATTTATTTAGGAATCCCAGTGGAAATGGACAAAAGGTAGAAGCCAGAGTAGATGGAAGATATCAAGCAAACAAGTCCCTCTAAATTAACACAAGCAATGCTCATATGAACTCACAGAGACTGAAGCAGCATGAACAGGGCCTGCTCACATCTGCACCCGCTCCTATGCACATATATTATAGTTATTAGCTTATTATGTTTATGGGATTTCTGAGTGAATGAATGAATAGGTCTCTGATACTTACATCTTCTGTTGGGCTCTTTTCCTTCTATTCTTGTGCCTTGTCCAACTTTATTGTGATAATTTTTGTTCTATCTTATTATATTTTATTTTGTTGTATTTTATTTTTCTATCTTAGAAAGCTGGTGTTTTCTAATGAAAGAAATAAAAGGAGTGGATCTGAATGGAAGGGGAGGTAGAGGGGGGAGCTGGGAAGAGTAGAGAAAGGGGAAAGTAATCAGGATATATTATGTGAAAACACATCTATTTTCAAAAAGGAAAAACAAAAACAACGAATCTTGAAATACATAGCTCAGTGATAGAAAATGCACCTAATATTTTCAAGGTACTAGATCCACTTCCCTAAAGCAAATAAAACAAAAGAATATCTGAGGATAAATCTACAGATCACATACTTTTATTTATTCTCATAGATGATAAAATGTAGTGAGATATAACTACTATCTAAGACCCCCAAAACCCCAATGATAGTGAAAAGTGACACCCACTCTCTGGATAGGCATTTATGAGAAAAATATGCAAAAGGAAACAGATTTGAAAAAGCTGTATACCAAGTGTGACGAGCCTCTTGTAAGCATGATTTAGAGTATCATCTTTTTCTGTAAACATTGACACCACAGATTGCAATATTGCTAAATATCACCACCAAATTAAAAGTGCATAGTTTCCAAATGAAGATGAATTCTGGCTAGCAGATAAATGAGGTATCCTTATTGTACTTGGCAATCAGAACCATTTCCAGTTCTTCAAATTAAATGTGGCATGAAAGGTGCCCTTAACTGCTTTTTCATATTATTAAGCATAGGTTCTTTCAATAGGGAGTATAGAGATCTAGAAATGCTTTTTACAAATTGGAACTTTTCCTGTTCAGAGAGTGAGGAGATATACACCCAGGATCTTGCAAAAATAACGTAAGTATTCAGGCTTAAAATAAAAATTTAAAATCAAGCCACATATGGATTTTTAATTTAGGCTTTTTTTGTTATTTATCTTCAGTCATGTGGTTTCAGGTCTTTTATTTCAAATATCAAATGTATATTTGAGTCTTTTGAATTTGTTCATGTTCTTCATATAATAGGATATTAAGTTCACTATAAATATGACTTAATATGACTGATAATAATAATTATTATGCCTAAAATTTATTAAGCACATTTTATACCAGGAACTATGCTAAAATACGTATATGCATTATCTCAATTAATCAAACCATGATCCTATTTAGTTGGTGATACTAGGGAACTAATATCTCAGAGCATAAATCAGAGGTTTAGTGAAGTAAATTAACTTGCCCAAGATCATGTAAAAAGTAAATGGGATTGGGGTATTTACAATTCATATTTACTTCTGTCATGCTATCAGTAATATTTCCAAGGGCCAGAATGATGGTTCAATAGGTAATGGTACTCACTACCAAGCCTAATAATTTGAGTTTTTTACAGGGGTCCCATATGTTAAGATTAGAGAATTCATTTTGCCAAGTTGTCTTCTGACCATGCAGGTGCCCATTCTTTAATATGCACACACACACACACACACACACACACACACGCATGCACGCATGCACGCACACATACACACACACATACACACAATAAATAAAAATAGAGAAGTAGCAGTAATAAAGAAAATACGACATGAATTTGAGGAGAGATAAATAAAATCAATAGTATATATGATAACATGGATGGAGAAAAGTCAGCAAAGTCTCAACCCTAAATAGAGAACTGTTTGCAGGTAAAGATTAGTGAAAGTGGGAGAAATACTCTTCTCCAGGGATGAGCACAATTGGTTTTTCAATACCAAGAAGTTGGCTCCCAAAACAAGTAATATTGTGCAGACTGACCAGACTATATATAGCAATGTATATATGTATACACATATATATGTGAACATATATATGTGTATACATATATGTGTGTATATATATATATATATATATATATATATATATATATATGAATGAACAGTAAATGAAAAGGAGGCAATAAAAAGGAAAGAGATCAAGGAGGGATATATGTGGGATGATTCAAAGATAAGGTGACAAATGATGCAATTTTGCCATAATTGCAAAGAAAAGATTTTTTTCCAAGCACATTTCCCTGGTAATAATATATTAACCCTCCGTATTATATTGTTTAAACTATATCCCTTTTTCTTAATTAATATTTAAGGCAAATGTCTATGATATGTTTGTCCTCATAACTTCTTTGTAAATGGCTAGAGGAAATGATATTAGAATCGAATATGTAAAAACAACAAAATAATATATTTATATGTATTTTTCTTGGCTTTTATATATTCTTACCACTACAGAAAGGTAAGTGCTTGGCAGCGATTTATCATGAGGATGGCAATTGGCATTTCCATGTTCTTAATTATTTGTTCCCAAAGTAGTACTTCTCTTCTTCCATGAATCTGTCTCATTGGGGTTCATGCCATCATTCACCACCCTCTTTCCTCAAAGCTACATTTACCTGTAGACCTGTCTGCCATTACTTTGCATTACTAAGTATTCTTACTAAGGGTTCTAGAATCTGGATCCCAACCTCATTCACCAACTCACTTGCGGACAATCTGATGATTTTAACATACGCAAAGGAGTTCTAGGATCCTGGCTTCTCAATTTCTCACTTCCTTAACTCAAGGAAATTAATTTACTTGAGTCACTCCATCTCTTCTATCTAGTTTAGAAACCAAATTTAACTCATGATATCATTAGTAGTAAAGTCCCCAAAGCTTTTTTTGTTACCAAGAATCAATCATATTCTGTAATTATCTGGGTTAATGAATTATCAACACCCTTGGATATTCTGCATTAGAAATAAATCTCTAGTTAACTTACTAGTTTTGATATTCTAGAATTATACAAAAAAATGGTATAACAAAAATGTTAAACTATGATAAATAGAGATGGTGATAACATTCAAGTTAATGTGTTCCAAGAGTATTTGTTTATGCAAGTGATAACATCCATGGGAGTATGAACATTTTAAGTTATGTTAGTCCCACATTTACATAATGTGATTCTTATTCCTTAACATGAGGGATTTGGAAAAGGGATGGTTAAAAGAGTATTCTCATGACTAGGGGTATAGATCCTTGATAGAGTTCTTGCATAGCCTAAGCAAGGCCCTAAGTTTGTTCCCTAGCACCTCTGAGAAAAATGTAAAAGAAGCAGAATAAAACATTACAAATTTCAATTTGGCTATGTGGAATACTTTTTTGTATGATTATACTACAATTCTCAAAGAAGAAAGACAATCAATGGTGAATTTTGTTTCATATACTTATAGTTGAAGTTAATGCTAACTGTGGCTTAAAGTAAGCTTTTGAGTTTAAGGTATTGGTTCTCTGTTGCCCTCTTGGCTGTTGGACTTGTTACCTTATATATTTTAACTCTTTTATTGTATTTCTGACATTTCAAACTATGTCTCAAATCAACAGGTTATGCTGCACTGAGTTCTTAGAAAACTGTATTATACCACACTAAAAAGGTATGAAATTCAACGTATCAGACAAATACATGTTCAAATTTTGTGTTTGTGAATTAAAACCTGAGAATTATTATACAATTTACTTACTTTTTGCTTAACTTAGTTACTGATACAAATACATCATAAATGATTACTCATGTAAATATAAATAATACTTACAAGTAAATGTGATATGAATGTATTACTTTGTTAAATAAAAATTAATAAATTATTTATAGTTAGAAATAAATTACTTTCACATGTGATTATCATATTTGTATAACATATAAATATTGGTAAAGTAAAATTTGAAAGTAATGAGTTACAAAGGGGCCAGTGATACAATTGAGATTCTGAAATTGTAACTAGTAATAATATTAGAATAAAGGTAGAATATTCAGAAAACTCTTTGCAAGACATTTGCAACATACTCAAAAGAAGGACAATTATCACATTAAGGATTCGATTTTATATTCAGAGGAAAGACCAGAGATTACTAAGCAAAAACTGAATAATAAATTACCATAATTATTATATTCTTTTCATCTTATTTTATGATGTCCATGAAAAAGAAAATGATTGTAGGCAAGTTACTTAATCTTACTAGTCTTATTTCAAATTAGCTAAAGGATAACAACTAATTATTTATAGTAAATAAAATTTCACAATTAAAATATTTTTGTTTCTCAATTTTTATTTCTATTGATCAACAAAACTTCAAATTTTATTGATACTTAAATTACCAGAATGCATACTAGACTATAAACATGAGCTAAAAAATACGTACAAGCTTCTATTGTCTTTGTTCCTAAAATCTGGTTTAATTATTTACAAGTACATACCAGAAGGCCATTGACTAGTGGGGATTTCTTATGTAATGAGTGTGAAGAAGGACAATACAAATTATTATTAAATTCTCATATATTTTTCATGAATTAATTATTTGTATAATATGAGGTGAAAAAATTGAGAAAAATTTGAATAAGCAGTCACCAACAAACTCTTCTGTTTGAAAGGTTTCAAATGTCTAAATCATCAGGGACTAGGAATGTAATACCAATTCTATTCCACAGGAAACCTGGCCATTGTTGACTTAGCTGCAAACTATTTAGGAGGGAAAGTACAAAGAAAGATCAAAGGAACTAAACCTCAGCTAACCATGCCTAGCTAAAGAGAGGCTATTTTTCTTCATTACAATCAAATTTATTTATTTATTTATTTTAAATTTCTCCATTCCCAGTTTCCCCTCCAAAAAACAAAGAAACAAACAAAGAAACAAACAAAAAAACAACAAAAACAAACCTCTGTTGCCTCCCACTTCCCCATGCCTGCCACCCTGCCTTCTCCCACTTTCTGGCCCTGGCATTCCCCTACACTGGGGCACAGAACCTTCACAGGGCTGAGGTCCTCTCCTCCTATTGATGATTGAATTTGCAATCCTCTACTATACACATGCTGCCAGAACAATCAGACCCACCATGTGCAGTCTTTGGTTGGTGGTTGAGACCCTGGGAGGTCTGAGGGTACTACTTAGTTCATATTGTTGTTCGTCCTAAGGGGCTGCAAACCCCTCAGCTCCATTGGTCCTTTCTCTAACTCCTTCACTGGGGACTTTTTAATGATACCTTTCACTTCTCCCCAATACAAGAGCTTGCAAGGTATGGTTTCCAAGTCTTGTAATTATTCCACAGTATTTCCTTCTTTTCTTCAGTTTACATGTATCTTATGATTCAATTTTTGGATAAGTGATTGAATTATTTTGTAAGGGTTCAATTGAATGATGAGTTGCATAGCCTTATAATGTCTCTGAAACACTATTGGAATCAAGTACAAATGTAATATGCTCAGCCTGTGACAGAGAGTTCCATAAGCTAAATGGCTTAATTTGCTCAATGTAGTCAATATAAGTAATTTACTTTATAATAGGTGATGATAATGACACAAGTGACAAGTTTATTTTCAAATTCAAAAAGCAGATCAATAGCTGGATATTGAGTAGCAAAACTCATGCATATCCACAGAAATTTCAATTTTCTAAACTAATTTTTGTTTCAAAATGAAAAGCACTTAATGCTTTATGAGATACAAGAATCCATTTATTTAAATCATAATTTAATCTGTAGCACCCAGTACATATGTATCATTTAATAAATTATAACATTTGTTAAAGAGAATTTTTTGAAGAAGTTAGGAAGGAAAAGTGACAAGTTACAACTATGGCAGAGAGAATAAGGATTTTCCAAAGATGACCAGATGTTAAGCTCCCAATAGTATTAACATGAAAAAGCAGACACTAAAGTAACAGTTGGAATGAAGATAGCTATCTTCATTGTGATACGGAAATGAGGTTGGTTGTCCTCATGTGCAATTACAGAGTTTTAAATCCTTAGATCAATAATGATAAAGAATGCTGTATGCTGTACCATATACTTTTTTTGTGATGTTCTATGTTAGTCACACATTTCACTAGTCCAAAGGTTCTCTAGTTGAATCTAGCAAGCAATTAGATGATGTGACCATTATTAATACAGCATTTCACACTCTATTACATTAAAAAATGCCTACACTGGTAAATAAGGTAAGACATTGAATACCTACTGGCATGGACGTTTTATCAAATGGCTCATTCTAAAGCTCCAAACTAAGGACTATTGAGAAATTATTTTAATTACAGAAAGAAATTTTCAAATGTAATTAAAGACCACTATAATATATGTGTGTATTAATTAATATATTATATACAATCAGTATATTATATATGTTAGTATTATGTAAACAAATGCAACTGATGCAGTTGTGAAACAAACTCTCTTCTTAGCATTGCTGAATTAAAAATAGATTTTTGTCATATATATTTAACTATGGACAACTATTATCATAGACTTTCTGGAAAATGTTATAAAGCAGCTATAAGTATTTTGTAACTTTTGATGTAAGTAGATTCATTTTCTGTTTCTAAGTATAGCAGTAATAAAAATATTACAGGGATGAATGACTAGCATGCCAGGAAGGATAGCAATAAAATAGCCTTATACATCTGAAATTAAGGTATATATATATATATATATATATATATATATATATATATATATATATATATATGTGTGTGTATGTATGCTTGCATGGATGTACATAAAATACTACAGCTTGCTCTTTTCACACAAAAATTAGTACTGTACCTACCAGAATAAATACAATAGTAAGCATTTCAAAAAGTCATTAGTTTGAAATAAAGTATAGTCCCAGTTATCCATTGTGTCTCAGGTTTTGGCAAATGTTGATAACTTCAAGGAATTAAGCTTACTTTATTGACAAGCGGGAGTAGGATTGTTACAAATGTGTGTTATTTTATTTTGCTGAATGGAGAAAACATCCTGCTTGCAGTAAAAGCTTTTCAGACACTAAGAATATTTCTAAAAATGAAAAATTCATCATTAAATCTTTAAATTAATAACTGTATTCGAAATTTGATTTTACATTATACATCATGAATAGTGTCTTTGTTTAGTTAAAACTTGTTTAACTCTATTTGGGCAATGGTGGCGCATGACTTTAATGCCAGCACTTGGGAGGAAGAGGCAGGTGGATCTCTGAGTTCAAGGCTAGCCTGGTCTACAGAGTGAGTTCCAGGACAGCCAGGGCTACACAGAGAAACCCTGTCTCAAAAAAGAAAAAAAAAAACCAACAACAACAAAAACCTTGTATTTTCTCTCCAGAGATTTTAAGATATTTGCTGTGCTTTCACATAGGATGATGTATGAACCATACCTTCACAACACTACAACACTGAAATTCTGCTACCTTCTAGTGACTGACTACCAATGAAGTTTGGTTTTATTTTTAAAAGACTATGGGAATGTTAGCCATGATTTAAAAATTCTAATTGTTTCCACCAATAAATATAAACAATCAGTAAAATAAAATAATTTTGCAAACTGAAGGTTTTTATTATACATAGGAGTCATGCATCCATGTTCATGTATGGATGCAGATGTGAATTTGTGTACACCTTCACAGCATACACATATGCATATTTAGTGTTCATATATGTTCAACATATACAGATGTGTACACATGCATTTATTCATATATCCCCATTTCTCTGTCAAATTTTCCTATGGAAGAGAACTTGAGTGACTGAAGAGCATTATTGCAAAATGTTACAAAATTTTATCCTCTAAGAATTCACAGACAAAGTATCTCATTGTCTTTGTAACTTACCTTCAAAATAAAAATCACTATACACTATGAGAAATTTCTGTCAAACCTATCAGTAAAATTTAATATTAACTTGTGTGTTTGCAAGATTAATAAAAATACTAATTGGCTTTTTTGGAAAAAATCTTTGTATGTGATGGAATGTTATGAAATGCTTTTTGAATGAGCCTATGATATGCAGGCATTTGATTCTGAAATAATAGCACAGTTTATGATTGATGAATCTATAAGGCCTTAAGAATTTCATGGAATGCAGAATTGAAGGAACTGTGACAAGAAAACATAATAATGATGAATTTGTCAAGACATTTTTCTCCTTCGTGGTAGAGAGTGTACAACATTATTCTTAAAAATGGCAATTTCATCATAGTTCAGGGCCACTGTGGTAATATCCCTCCACAATAATGGCAACATTACAACACACAAACACACACACACACACACACACACATAAATACAGACACAGACACAAACACACACACATACTTTAATCTGAATTATTTATATGAAAGATACCAATAATCCTAACCTAACTGTTCCTTTATGAATGTTGATACAGATTTTTACATGGATTAATTTCTTGTTATAGAGGATTATTTCCTTTATGTTTATAGATATTTGATTCAGAGTCACCCTGAGCTACAGAAAAAGTACAACATTAGGCTTTATAATTCACAAGAGTTTTCAGTGGCTTATACTGGCTATAATGCATAGCACCAATTTTGTTATTTCACTGAGTCCTTGGAATGTGGACTGATACAGAAGTAAATAGAAGAGACTGAACAATTGTTTCCAACATATTCTCATTTTTTGTTTGCCACACTCTAGCAGCTCTGCTTATATGTAGGAAGTGCTGGAACTTCAGCTTGAATAAGCATAATGAAGAATTGTGCCAGAATTTCTTGATAGTGCTACAATTCATGGATTATGATCCATGTTATAGAAAACCATATGAATTAGAAGTAGAAATATGAGTTTATTTTATGGCTAAGAACTCAAGCAGAGCTGAGCATGATAGGCTTGATTTATTATTTTTCTTTTCTGAGTTGTTTTACTTCTGCAAAACATTTTTAAAAACTTTTAATTTGTCATTTTGCACCACTGCTTTTGCATTGCAAATTTGGCAGAACAAAAGTAAAATTATAAGCTATGAATATTTTCTTACAGAAAGTAGACAGAACAAAATTCAGATTTTACTCTTCTTCTTATAATTAATGGACCAGAAATCTCTGTTCATGACTGTTGTAACCTAGACCAAGCATGCTAAATATATTCTTTAGTGAATAAGTTAATAAGGAAGCAAAGATACCTTTAGGCAATATTTTCTGTTAATATTATTCAACAAATATTATTTCATAATGATGGTATTAGTGTAAAACCATGAAAAACAAACAAAAATCTCCTTAATGAAATTTAGATTATTATTGGAAAAATGTATGAGAAGGTAAATCAGAAACTAAACAGAAACTGATAATGAAGGCAACCAAGGATAAAGGGAGAGCAGCAATAAAGGGCATGAAATTGTGTTTTCTGTGGTTTGGGACTGTCTTCCTTTTCAAATAATTTGTGTAAAGAGTCAATGCATGCTAAAGTACACAGAATGATATTTTTGAAAAACTATCCATCAAAGAGGATAGCAAGTAGAAGAATGGCAGTAGGTGAGATCAAGTCACATCAAGATTTTAAAGTTTTATAGACACTTTTCGTTATTTGGAGATGAAAGTTGCAGAAGGGTGGTAACTTTTTTTGTAAGATTAGATGTCTTAAGCCACTGTTTTAATGGAATAATTCCAGCAGCTGCATTGAGAATAACCTTATGAAAAGCAAGGTAGAATTTAGGGATAAATAATCAAGGTAAAATGTGGTAGTGGGTTAGGTCATGATACTAGAACTGGAGAATGTGAGTAGGCAGGTTTTGGGTTAACATAGCATATATAATGGTACTTTATGACAGTTCTTGTGATTTATGAGAGCAAGAGAGCAAGAAAATAATTAATAATATAATTTTTTATTAAACAGAGCAGTTGTAACAACAAAATTTATTAGGGACAATGAATCATAACTGCAGAGGTTTCAACATCAAATCAAGAGTGTGGGAAGGTCAGGTTGAAATACCCAATGAAAGGAAAACAGACAGGTGGGCACACAGATATTGTATTTAGAAGAATTTTCTGGATTTGAGATTTGTATAGAAGAGTAATCAGGATAAAACAAACAAACATTTAAAATTTTCTCTCCTGTGACTTTCTAAGGTAGGACCAGCCAGGAGGCTCAGGCCTCACAAGTGGCAGGGCAGCTGGGACAGGATCCTCTCAACCTCTGTCTACACCTAGGAGTGATGGCTATGGATCCACAGCCCTCTCTGCCACTTCCCTGCAAGCAGAGAGTCTACTTTCAGGGAGTGCTCTAACCCAGGAGACTCAGGTGAGATCCTCCATTCTCTCTCCAGTGACTTTCTAAGGCAGGACCAGACAGGAGGCTCAGGCCTCACAAGTGGCAGGGCAGCCAGGACAGGATCCTCTCGACCTCAGACCACACCTAGGAGGGACAACAGATCCACAGTCCTCTTTGCACTTTTCCGGCAAGTGGAGATCCTGTCTACAGGGTATGCTCTGACACCAGGACTCAGGACAGATAACTGATCCACAGCCATCTGTTCCAGGGTTTTACCAGAGAAGAGCTGATGTCTCAGAAGTGCTGACACAGGCTTACAGACCCACAGGAGAAACAAGCTCTAGTCAGAGACAGCAAGAACATCTAACACCAGAGATCAACAGATGGCAAAAGGCAAACACAAGAATCTAAACCAACAGAAACCAAGATGTCTTGGCTACATAAGAACCTAGTACTCCCACCACAGCAAGTCCTGGATATCCCAAAACACTGGAAAAGTAAGATTTGGATCTAAAATCTTATCTCCCGGTGGTGCTAGAGGAATTTAAGAAGAACATGAATAACTCCCTTAAAGAAATACAGGAGAACACACGTAAAGAGGTACAAGTCCTTAGAGAGGAAACAAAAAAAATCCCTTAAAGAATTAAAGGAGATCACAAATAAATAAGTAGAAGGCCTTAAAGAGGAAAAAAAAATCCCTTAAGGAATTACAGGAAAGCACAAACAAAGAGGTGAAGGAATTGAACAAAACCATCCAGGTCCTAAAAATGGAAGTAGAAACAATTGAGAGATCACAAAGAGAGACAACTCTGGAGATAGAAGTCCTAGGAAAGAAGTCAGGAACCATAGATGCAAGCATCACCAACAGAATACAAGAGATAGAAGAGAGAATCTCAGGCACAGAAGATACCATAGAAAACATTGACACAACAGTTAAACAAAATACAAAGTGCAAAAAGTTCCTGACCCAAAACATCCAGGAAATCCAGGACACAATGAGAAGACCAAACCTAAGGATAATAGGAATAGAAGAGAATGAAGACCTCCAACTTAAAGGGCCAGTAAATATCTTCAACAAGATTATAGAAGAAAACTTCCTTAACCTAAAGAAAGAGATACACATGAATATACAAAAAGCCTGTAGAACTAACTCCAAATAGACTGGACCAGAAAAGAAATTCCTCCCACCACGTAATAGTCAAAACACCAAATGCACAAAACAAAGAAAGAATGCTAAAAGCAGTAAGGGAAAAAGGTCAAGTAACATATAAAGGCAGGCCTATCAGATTAAACCAGACTTCTCACCAGAGACTATGAAAGTTAGAAGATCCTGTGCAGATGTCATACATACCCTAAGAGAACACAAATGCCAGCCTAGACTACTATACCCAGCAAAACTCTCAATCACTATAGATGGAGAAAGCAAAGTATTCCATAACAAAGCCAAATTCACACAATATATTTCCACAAATCCAGCCCTTCAAAGAACAATAGATGGAAAACTCTAACACAAGAAGGGGAACTACATCTCTGAAAAAGCAAAAATGTAATCTTCCAACAAAACTAAAAGAAGATAGCCACATGAACAGAATTCCAACTCTAACAACAAAAACAACAGGAAGCAACAATTACTTTTCCTTAGTATCTATTAATATCAATGGACAAAATTCTCCAATAAAAAGATATAGACTATCAGATTAGGTATGTAAACAGGACCCAACATTTTGCTGCATACAGGAAACCCACCTCAGTGAAAAAGACAGACACTACCTCAGAATAAAAGGCTGGAAAACAATCCTCCAAGCCAATGGTCCCAAGAAAAAAGCTTGGAGTAGCCATTCTAAAATCGAATAAAATCGACTTTCAACCTAAAGTGATCAAAAAAGATAAGGAGGGACACTTCATATTCATCAAACTTTCAATTCTGAACCTCTATGGTCCAAATGCATTCATACAAGAAACTTTACTAAAGCTCAAAGCACACATTGCACCACACTCCACTCTCTGCAATGGACAGATCGTGGAAAAAGGGAACTAAACAGAGGCACAGTGAGAATAACGGAAGTTATGAAACCGATGGATTTAACAGATATCTATAGAACTTTTTATCCTAAAACAAAAGGATATATCTTCTTCTCAGCACCTCATGGTACCTTCTCCAAAATTGACCATATAATTGGTCACAAATCAGGCCTCATCAGATACAAGAAGATTGAAATAATTCCTTGTATCCTATCAGATCACCATAGACTAAGGATGGTCCTCAATAACAACATAAACAATAGAATGCCCACATACACTTGGAAGCTCAACAACACTCTACTCAATGATAACTTGGTCAAGGAAGAAATAAAGAAGCCACAACATACCCAAACTTATGGGACACAATGAAAGCAGTTCTAACAGGAAAACTAATAGCTTTAGCTGCCTCCAAAAAGAAAATGGAGAGAGCATACACCAGCAATTTGACAGCACATCTGAAAGCTCTAGAACAAAAGAAGCAAATTCACTCAAGAGGAGTCAAAGGCAGGAAATAATCAAGCTCAGGGCTGAAATCAACCAAATGGAAACAAAAAGAATTATACAAAGGAGCTGGTTCTTTGAGAAAATCAACAAAATAGATAAACCCTTAGCCAGACTAACTAGAGGGCACCGAGACAGTATCCTCCTAATTGACAAGATCAGAAATGAAAAGGGAGACATAAGAACAGACACTGAGGAAATCCAAAAAATCATGAGATCCTACTACAAAAGCCTATACTCAACAAAACTAGAAAACCTGGATGAAATGGACAATTTTCTAGACAGATACCAGGTACAAAAGTTAAATCAAGACCAGATCAATGATTTAAACAGTCCCATATCTGCTAATGAAATAGAAACAGTCATTAATAGTCTTCCAACCAAAAAAAGCCTAGGACCAGATGAGTTTAGTGCAGAGTTTTATCAAACCTTCAAAGAAGACCTAATAGCAATACTCCTCAAACTATTCCACAAAATTGAAACAGAAGGTACTCTACTCAATTCATTCTATTGAAGCCACAATTACTCTTAAACCTAAACCACACAAAGGCCTAATGAAGAAAGAAAACTTCAGACCAATTTCCCTTATGAATATCGATGCAAATATACTTAATAAAATTCTTGCAAACCAAATCAAAGAACACATCAAAACGATCATCCACCATGATCAAGTGGGCTTCATCCCATTGAAGCAGGGATGGTTCAATATACAGAAATTCATCAACGTAATTCGCTACATAAACAAACTCAAAGAAAAAAAACATATGATCATCTCATTAGATGATGAGAAAGCATTTGACAAAATCTAACATCCCTTCATGATAAAAGACTTGGAAAGATCAGGAATTCAAGGCTCATATTTGAACATAGTAAAAGCAATATACAGAAAACTAGTAGCCAACATCAAACTAAACAGAGAGAAATGAAGCAATCCCACTAAAATCAGGGACTAGACAAGGCTGCCCACTCTCCCCCTATCTATTCAATACTGTACTTGAAATCCTAGCCAGAGCAATTAGACAACAAAAGGAGATCAAAGGGATACGAATTGGAAAGGAAGAAGTAAAATTATCACTATTTGCTGATGATATGATAGTATACTTAAGTGAGCCCAAAAATTCCACCAGAGAGCTCCTAAACCTGATAAACAACTTCAGCAAAGTAGCTGGATATAAAATTAACTCAAGGAAATCAGAGGCCTTCCTCTACACAAATGATAAACAGGCGGAGAAAGAAATTAGGGAAACAACACCCTTCACAATTGTTACAAATAATATAAAATACCTTGGTGTGACTCTAACTAAGCAAGTAAAAGATCTGTTTGACAGGAACTTCAAGTCTCTGAAGAAGAAAATTGAAGATGATCTCAGAAGATGGAAAGGTTGCCCATGCTCATGGATTACCATATTGCCATTCTTATCTCCGTGTACAAAGCTCAAGTCCCAGTGGATCAGGGACTTCCACATCAAACCAGATACACTGAAACTAATAGAAAAGAAAGTGGGGAAGAGCCTCGAGCACATAGTCACAGGGGAAATTTTCCTGAACAGAACACCAATAGCTTACGCTCTAAGATCAAGAATTGACAAATGTGACCTCATAAAATTGGAAAGCTTCTGTAAGGCAAAAGACTGTCAATAAGACAAAAAGGCAACCAACAAACTGGGAAAAGATCTTTACCAATCCTTTATATGATAGAAGGCTAATATCCAATATATACAAAGAATTCAAGAAGTTAGACTCCAGAGAACCAAATAAGCTATTAAAAAATGGGGTACAGAGCTAAACAAAGAATTCTCAACTGATGAATACCAAATAGCTGAGAAGCACCTAAAGAAATGTTCAACATCCTTAGTCATCAGGGAAATGCAGGTCAAAACAACTCTGAGATTCCACCTCACACCAGTCAGATTGCCTAAGATAGAAAACTCAGGTGACAGCAGATGATGGAGAGGTTGTGTAGAAAGACGAACACTCCTTCATTGCTTGTGAGATTGCAAGCTGGTACAACCACTCTGGAAATCAGTTTGGCGTTTCCTTTGAAAAGTGGACATAATTCTACCAGAGGACCCAGCTATACCATTCCTGGGCATGTACCCAGAGAATGTTCCAACATGTCATAAGGGCACATGCTCCACCATGTTCATAGCAGCATTATTTATCATAGCCAGAAACTGGAAACAACCCAGATGTCCCTCAACAGAGGGATGGATACAGAAATTGTGGTACTTCTACACAATGGACTACTACTCAGCTATCAAAAACAATGAATTTATGAAATTCTAAGGGAAGTGGATGGATCTGGAGAATGCCATCCTGAGTGAGGTAACCCAATCACAAAAGAACACACATGGTATGCACTCTCTGATAATTGGATATTAGCCCAGAAGATTGGAATACATGAAATACAATCCACAAATTACAAGAAACTCAAGAAGGAAGACCAAAATGTGGATACTTCATTCCTTCTTAAAAGGGGGAACAAAATACCCATGGAAGGAGTTGCAGAGACTAACTATGGAGCAGAGACTGAAGGAAGGACAATCCAGCCTGATATAGCTGTCTCCTGAGAGGCTCTGACAGTACCCTACTAATACAGACGTAGAGGCTCACAGCTATCCATTGAACTGAGTACAGGATCCCCAGTGAAGGAGTTAGAGAAAAGACCAAAGAAGCTGAAGGGTTTGCAGCCCCTTAGGAGGAACAACAATATGAACTATCTGGTAACCTCAGAGCTCCCAGGGACTCAACCACCAACTAAGGAGTACATACACATGGTGGGACTGATGGCTCCAGCAGCATACATAGAGCAGAGGATGGCCAAGTTGGTCATCAATGGGAGGAGAGGCTCATGGCCCTTTGAAGGTTCTGTATCCCAGGGTAGGGGAATGCCAGGGCCAGTAAGTGGGAGAGGGTGGGTTGGCTAGCAGTGGGAGGGGAGAGGGAAGAGATTTGTTCTTGTTGTTGTTTTTTGGGTTTATTTTTTGGAGGGGAAACTGGGAATAGAGAAATCATATGACATGTAAATAAAGAAAATATCTAATAAAAAAGAAAATTATATGTTTGCATGAAAAGAAAACTAAACAAAACAAAACCCAACAAACATTTACACTGAAGAGACTGGATGGGATCTCAATGGAGCTGAGTAGAAGAAGAGATATGCACTCTTTCTACTGATCCACTCCAATGTTGGAGAATGAACAGAGATGGTAAAATGTCATTACTTTTCCTCTTAAGATATCATTCTGTTTGCCTGAAGGTATCTGTTAATGGGCAGGGGCAGATGGCTCAATGCCTAAGGCACACTGAACACAAACATGAGGTCAATAGAAGTTTGAATCTGTGACTCTCATGTAAATTCAGGTGGGTGTTGCTATTCCCACGTAATTTCAGTGCTCCAGAGTGAAAAGACAAGCAGGCTCTAGAGCAAACTGCATTAAGTTGTCCAGCCCTAAGATTTATTTATCATATAAATAAGTACATGGTTGCTGTCTTCAGATGCACCTGAAGAGGGCGTCAGATCACATTATGGGTAGTTGTGAGCCACCCTGTGGTTTTTGGGATTTGAACTTTCGGAAGAGCAGTCAGTGCTCTTACTGCTGAGCTATCTCGCGATCCATCTCGCCATCTATCCTATATACAGTTACGAAACCCAGGCACTATTGTGGATGTGAAGAAGTGCTTGCTGACAGGAACCTGGACAGGGAAGCAGGAGTGATTGACTTAGTGAGCAGGAGGAGGGGGAGAGGATAGGAGGGTTTTCGGAGGGGAAATGAGGAATGGGGATAAAATTTGAAATGTAAATAGAGAAAATATCTAAAAAAAAAAAAAAGAGGCTTTGTCTGAATGTACGAGGAGAACAGTATATTACAAAAATTCTCAGGCCTACATTTGTTCAAGCATATTCACCTGCACACAATCACACACTCTTTAATAAGAATATGTGTAAACATATATATACTACACACATAATATACATGGACAGGTTAAGAAAAAATTCTTACCTAAATATGGACTTCTGGTATATAACTAAATATTACAGACCATATTACAGCATAATTTTGTACTAGTTTATAATTTATAGTTAATAAGTATCCCCAATTGTTAAACATTTTTTCATACTCAAAAGGCAGTAATTATCCTATTAAAACATTTTGAATTATTGTTTATTATCTTTATTGATTTTGACAAACATTGTTAAATAAAATAGTTTATCTCATTGTAGGCAAGCAAAACTATCTGGCCTCCTTTATTATTATTATTTCTATTTATTATTATTACAAAAATTTTATTGTGTTCCTCAAAGCCCTAAGTTTACATTTCTAATTTGATAACATTTTTCAATATTTAAAAGATGATCAATATTTTAGCTTGATCCATTATCAGTTTCAGTTAACTAAAATTGTGACCTAAAATATTTGTTTGTAGAAAAGAAAACTATCTGATAATCTTTTTTCCAATTTTTATTAGATATTTTCTTTATTTACATTTCAAATGTTATCCTCTTTCCTCATTTCCCCTCTCAAAACCCCATCCTTTTCCCCTTCCTCTAGCTCACCAACCCGCCCACTACTGCAGTTTCAATTAACTGAAATTGTGACCTAAAACACTTATATGTAGAAAAGACCTTACCTAATATTCTTTTCAATTTTCATTTTTCTATCTTTAGGGGCATCTTTAGCTCTATATATTCACGTATGTTGAGTATATTTCATTTTCTACAGTGTATTTAATTTGTTGCCCCTAATGCCTTCATTATTCCTCTGTAACTTGCTCCAGAAGCAAGCTATTTCTTATCTCTGGTTCCTTCCTACAGCCACATCATACAGCCAGTGGATAGAGAATCTTGTCAGTTAAGATTCTCAGGAAATGAGTATCAAATACCTTTACAGGGCTTTACCACTTGACCACAAGTGGAATTATTTCACATATTCCATGACATTCACATCTAAGATTTTCAAGTACGAATTATCTATTCTCACTCTTTTACCAACATGCAACTGTTCTCATACTAAATCTCAAAGTAGAATTAGATTTTCATAAACATGGCTTGTACATACCTATTAAATTCCAAGGCAATGTGCTCCAGAGTTAATCCTTTCAGTAATCACATATGATTGTGCCATTAACTACTTGTATCTTTTAACCTTTGGTTTTGATAGTTCATAAATTTTAGAGCCTAGTGAAAGCCATCATCAAAGAATTTTTAAAAATGATCTCCGTTTGTCTTATGCAGCACTATGCTTTGCAAAATAGGCACTACAGTTGTGGGTGTAAATGTGGTGTAAGAATGGATATGCATCTTCATGTAAAAATATTATCATTTTCAGAAGTCACAGCATTTGTTTTTGTTCCCTGATTAAAATAATATTACTTCATCTCTTGAATTTTAAGATGTTTTACTTACAGAAAATTTTCAAAATATTCTTGTGTCCCCATCATTCAATTTCCAATACTATTAGTAGTTTAAAGCAGAATAAAAAAAAAACTTGTGGTGTGTGTATGTATGTGCTAGTGTGTGTGTGTGTGTGTGTGTGTGTGTGATCTGCATGTGCAAGTTCAGGCTTGAATTCCCAATGAGCTCATGTGCAAAGGCCAAAAGAGGATGTCTAGTGTCCTACTCAAACACTCTTCATCTTATACCCTTGAGATAGGTTCTTTTGCCGCATTTGAAGTTCACTAGTATTCAGGTAGGGTTGGGCAGCATGTCCCAGAGATTTTCCCATCACTGCTCTCTGCAAATTGGGGATACAGGCCCTAGCAACTATGCCTAGTTTTTATAGTTGCTGTGAACTCAAATTCAGATTTCCATGATTACTTGGCAAATGGTTTTACATTTCACCTATATATGCAGTCCTTACTCACATTTTGTACAAGATTAAAGCCTTTATAAGAACAGAAAAGTAACATTGGTACAATGTTTTCAATATGATGAAGTGATGGTTCTTCAGACCTCATTTATATTTTATGTGGCTCTATAATGTGTTATTATTTATTTAGGTCCAAATGATTGTATACTTTATTAGTTACAACATTGTTATACTGACCTTTTATCTAAGACATTGCAGACTATTTATTTGCATTTGCTAAATATAAGTTTTTCAGGTAAGAGTTCAGTAATTTTGTCAGAGTTTGGATTTGTCTACATTGAATCTATTATTAGCTTCAGATTGTGTGGTAACAATACTATCACCAGCTAGTGTATATCTTTCTAAATGTATCATATGAAATGGCAATATCTCCTTACGTTCATTTTTTTATCTGAATGAAGATAATATTTAAAGAATACTATTGAGTAGTATAAGAGTCTAATTGCTTTTATAGAGTTCTGTGCTATAAAACTAAAGTGATAAATTTAATACTACCCATCAATAGTTTATCACAGACTTAAACAGTATATAGATAAAACTTTTTTTCTGAGATTTTTAGTTCTGACTGAATAGAATGTGAGAATTAAAAAAATTGCATTGCTATTTTTAAATAGAAAATAGAAAAGAAAGTTTCTCCCTTTATTATGTAGTTTCATTTTGTGAATCATTAGCATTTTCTCTAATGCTTTGTGAAACTACTAAATATTGATTTCTGATTTTAGAATGCATATTGATTGCACATTTCAAGCAATAAAATTGGTAGCTTTTATATGATAGAGATGCATCCACTGTAAATTAGAATTTACTGCTTAATAATATTTTAAAAAGATTTATAACATGATGAATACACAATTGAACCATAATTTTACTGTATCATATCTTCCTGAATATTATGTCTCACACATGTAAAGTAGAATCTATAGCTTTAAAAAATATTTACAAAAGACTCATACTTTGATAAAATATGCAAATGAACAATATTTTTAATTTATCACACATCTTCCAGAATATTATATTTCTCACACAGAACATATAAAATGCCAATTTCAATATTAACAAATAATAATGAAAAAGTTTTGGCTCCTTATAGTTTGTATTCATTCAGAGTTTAATTCTTCACTTAAAAAGCATGGAGAAAGTAGAAGCAAGTCTACAGAATTAATGATAATGTTTTAATAATACAATGAAAAGAATAGAGTGAACATGCAAAGAATTCTAAAACTTCAGTTTAAAAAAATATGTAATGGAACTAGACAGATAGTTCTCAAAAGATAAAATATGGATAGATGAGAAACTTTTTAAAAAGTTCAAGTGGAATCTCAGGGTTGTTTTGATTTGCATTTCACTGATGACCAAGGATGTTGAAAATTCTTTAGGTGCTTCTTAGCCATTTGGTATTCGTCAGTTGAGAATTCTTTGTTTAACACTGTACCACATTTTTAATATGGTTATTTGGTTCTCTGGAGTCTAACTCCTTGAGTTCTTTGTATATATTGGATATTAGCCCTCTATCAGATGAAGGATTGATGAAGATCTTTTCCCAATCTGTTGGTTGCCGTTTTGTCCTACTGAAAATGTCCTTTCCCTTACAGAAGCTTTGTGATTTTATGAGGTCCCATTGGTCAATTCTTGATCTTAGAGCATAAGCCATTGGTGTCCTGTTCAGGAGTACCCATGTGCTCCAGGCTCTTCCCCAGTTTCTTTCTTTCTTTTTTCTCTCTCTCTTTCTTTCTTTCTTTCTTTCTTTCCTTCTTTCTTTCTTTCTTTCTTTCTTTCTTTCTTTCTTTCTTTTTATTGAAAGTATTCTTTTATTTTTTTTTAAATTTATTTTTCATTAGATATTTTCTTTATTTACACTTCAAATGATATACCCTTTCCTGGTTTCCCCTCTGGGGGGGGGACCTGTTCCCTCCCATTTCTCCCGACTTACCAACCCATCCTCTCCCACTTCCTGGCCCTGATATTTCCCTACACTGGAGCATAGAGCCTTCACAGATCCAAAGGCCTCTCCTCCAATTGATAACTGACTAGGCCATCCTCTACTACATATGCAACTGTAGCCATGAGTCCCACCATGTGTACTCTTTGGTTGGTGGTTTAGTCCCTGGGAGCAGTGAGGGTACTAGATGTTCATACTGTTTCTCCAAAGGGGCTGCAAACCCCTCAGCTCCATTGGTCCTTTCTCTAACTCCTTCATTGGGGACTGTGTACTCAGTCCGATGGATGGATGTGAGCCTCTACTTCTGTATTAGTTGGGCACTGTCAGAGCCTCTCAGGAGACAACTATACCAGGCTCCTGTCAGACAGCACTTGCTGTCATCCACAATAGTGTCTGGGTTTGGTGACTGAATATGGGAATGATTCTTTTCTTTTATATTGGAAGGTGCTCTTTTTTTTCCTTTTCTATTAGTTTCAGAGTATCTGTTTTTATGTAGAGTTCCTTGATTCACTTGGACTTGACAAGGAGATAAGAATGGATCGATTTGCATTCTTCTACATGCTAACTGCAGTTGAGCCAGCACCATTTGCTGAAAATGTTGTCTTTTTTCCACTGGATGGTTTTAGATCCTTTGTCAAAGATCAAGTGATCATAAGTTTGTGGGTTCATTTCTGGGTTTTCAATTCTATTCCATTGATCCACCTGCCTGTCACTGTACCAATAGCATGAAGTTTTTATCACAAGTGCTCTGTAGTGCAGCTTGAAGTCAAGGATGGTGATTCCCCCAGAGGTTCTTTTATTTTTGAGAATAGTTTTCGCTATCCTAGGTTTTTTGTTATTTCAGATGAATTTGCAAACTGCTCTTTCCAAGTCTATGAAAAATTGAGTTGGAATTATGATGGGGATTGCATTGAATCTGTAGATTGCTTTTGGTAATGTGGCCATTTTAAATATATTAATCCTGCCAATCCATGAGCATGGGAGACCTTTCAATCTTCTGAGATCTTCAATTTCTCTCTTCAGAGACTTGAAGTTCTTGTCATACAGATCTTTCACTTGCTTAGTTAGAGTCACACCAAGTTATTTTATATTATTTGTGACTATTGTGAAGGGTGATGTTTCCTTAATTTCCTTCTCATCCTGTTTACCCACTAGGTACAGAAAGGCCACGGATTTGTTTGAGTTAATTTTATATCCAGCTAATTTGCTGAAGTTGTTTATGAGGTTTAAGAGTTCTCTGGTGGAATTTTTGGGTCACTTAAGTATACTATCATATCATCAGCAAATAGGGATAATTTTACTTCTTCCTTTCCAATTCATATCCCTTTGATCTTTTGTTGTCTAATTGCTCTGGCTAGGACTTCAAGTACAATATTGAATAGGTAGGGAGACAGTGGTCAGCATTGTCTAGTCCCTGATTTTAGTGGGATTGCTTCAAGTTTCTCTCCATTTAGTTTGATGTTGGCTATTGGTTTGCTGTATAATGCTTTTATTATGTCTAGGTATGGGCCTTGAGTTCCTGATTTTCTAAATCTTTTATCATGAAGGGGTGTTGGAAACGATCATATAGTTTTTTTTTCTTTGAGTTTGTTTATATAGTAGATTATGTTAATGGATTTCTGTATATTCAACTATCCTTGTATCCCTGGGATGAAGCCTAGAGGACACAGCAATACCATTCCTGGGTTTATACTCAGAAGATGTTCCAACATGTAATAAGAGCACATGCTCCACTAAATTAATAGCAGCATTTTTTATGATAGCCAGAACTGGAAATAACCCAGATGTCCCTCAACAGAGGAATTGACAAAGAAAATGTGATACATTTACACAATGGAGTACTAGTTAGCTATTATAAACAATGAATTTATGAGATTCTTAGGGAAATGAATAGATCTTGAGAATATCATCCTGAGTGAGGTAACCAAATCACAAAAGAACACACATGGTATACACTCTCTGATAAGTGGATATTAGTACAGAAGCTCAGAATACCCAAGATACAATTCACAAACAACAAGAAACTCAAGAAGAAGGAAGACCAAAGTGTGGATACTTTGATCCTTCTTAGAAGGGGGAACAAAATACCCAAGGAAGGAGTTGCAGAGACAAAGTGTAGAGGAGAGACTGAATGAATAATAAGTCAAAGACTGCCCTACATGGGGATCCATCCCATATACAATCACCAAACCCAGACATTACTGTGGATGCCAACAAGTGCTTGCTGACATGAGCTTGATATAGCTGTCTCCTGAGAGGTTCTGCCAGTGCCAGACAAATACAGAATTGGATGGTCACAGCCATTCATTAGACTGAGCACAGGGTCCCAAATGAAGGAGCTAGAAAAAGGACTCAAGGAGCTGAAGGGGTTTGCAGCCCCATAGAAGGAACAACAACATGAACTAACTAATAACCTCAGAGCTCCCATGGACTAAACCACCAACCAAAGAGTACACATGGTAGAAGTCATGGCTCCAGCAGCATGTGTATAGCAGAGGATGGCCTTGTCAGTCATCAATGGGAGGAGAGGCCCTTGGTCCTTTGAAGGTTCTATGCCCCAGTGTAGGGGAATGC
>NC_045030.1:88970107-88979965 GCF_008632895.1 Mastomys coucha
GGCTCCTGTCATCCAGCACTTGCTGGCATCCACAATAGTGTCTGGATTTAATGATTGAATATGGGAAGCATTCCCAGGTGGAGCAATCTCTGGATGGAATCAAAACAACCCTGAGATTCCACCTCATACCAGTCAGAATGGCTAGGATAAAAAACTCAGGTTACAGCAGATGATGGAGAGGTTGTGTAGAAAGAGGAACACTCCTTCATTGCTGGTGGGATTACAAGCTGGTACAGCCACTCTGTAACTCAGTTTGGCAGCTCCTCTGGAATTTTGACATAGTACTTCCAGAGGACCCAGCTATACTACTCCTGAGCATATACCCAGAAGATGCTCCAACATGTAATATGGGCACATGCTCCAACATGTTCATAGCAGCCTTATTTATAATAGAAATTGGAAACAACCCAGATGTCCCTCAACAGAGGAGTGGATACAGAAAATGTTGTACATCTACACAATGGAGTATTATTCAGCCATTAAAAATAACATGTAAAAATAAAATGTATGAAATTCTTAGGGAAATGGATGGACCTGAGAGTATCATCCTGAGTGAGGTAACCCAATCAAAAAGAACATACAAGTGATAAGTGGATATTAGCCCAGAAGATCAGAATACATAAAGTACAATCCACAAACCACAAGAAACTCAAGAAGAATGAAGACCAAAGTGTGGATATTTCATTCCTTCTTAAAAGGGGGAACAAAATACCCTTGGAAGGAGTCATTATTAAATTAGTGTAGTAATCCTGAGCCATTAGTCCACCCTATTGATAAGATTTCCTGCAGGTCAACATAAACTTAAATGAATTAATATTGTTTAGATGAATTCACGATTCTGTAGAATTCCTGATTTGATTCAAATAATTTTAGAAAGAACCTTTTAAGAGATAGTCTTGGCCAGACAATGGCGGCATATGCCTTTAATCCCAGCACTTGGGCGGCAGAGGCAGGCAGATTTCTGAGTTCAAGGCCAACCTGGTCTACAGAGTAAGTTCCAGGGCAGCCAGCTACACAGAGAAACCCTGTCTCAAAAAAAAAAAAACTTAAGTTGCTTCGCCAGAGAGATGCAATTAATTTAAAATTAAGAATAGAATATGCCCATTCCTCATATAGTAAGTAAAGTCTTCATAATAAAAAATACAATGAGTTTTCATAATCACACTAAAATGAAAAGTAAGCTTGGAACAAATTTGTGTTTAAGGAAAAACATTTAGGTCCAAGGATAAAGTGACAGGTGTTCTCTATAAGTCAAGGCCATTAACAACTGCTGCTTTGAACTTGTAAGAAGCATGTTAGAATGAAGCACTGCTTTGAACCTAATATTAACATCCTTCTGTAATTCCAATTTTATGTAATATTTTATAAGATAATTTTCTAAGGAAACTTTTGTTCTAAGAAGGTATAAGAAACAAAGCAAATAAATAAAGCTTTTGGTTGGATGGTTTGGCCTGGTTGATGCTGCTCCATCCACCCAGTCATCCAACTGTCCATCCATCCATTCATCTATCCATCCATCCATCCATCCATCCATCCATCCATCCATCCATCTTATCTGTCCACATGTATATGTCTGTCTATCTACGTATATAGGGATATGTGTAAGTATGTAAGTATATAAACGTGCATAAAACTTGTGTAGTGTACGAGACAGGTGGTTAGGCCCAACAAAAATGTGAATGCGTTAATGCACAAATGAGAATGTGAATGAGAATGCAAATATATGTATGAATGTTTATGTGAGTATATTTGCCTATATAAAACATCTTAATTCTTTTCCTTTCTTTCCTGTCCGGTTCAAAATCAGCCTGGCCATTGTCAGGCTTCTAGTTGCCTGGACAAAGAAGGGAGTGGTAGCAATATTTTTTTTTTACTTGATTCCCCACAGCTAGACAAAAGGTGATAATTTCCCATGCCAGCCATTTTTAACCACAGTGTGATGGTTTGTATATGCATGGTTCTGGGATTGGCACTATTTATAGGTGTGGCCTTGCTGGAATAGGTATGGCCTTTTTCTATTAAGTATGTCACTATGGGTATGGACTTTAATACTCATTTCCTAGCTGAGTGGAACCCAGTTTTCTCCTAGTGGCCTTTAGATGAAGATATAGATGTCTCAGATCCTCCTATACCATGCTTCCCTTGATGCTGGCATGCTCGTACCTTAATGATAATGGATTTAACTTCTAAACATGTGAAGCCAGACCTAATTAAATGTTGTCCTTATAAGAGTTGCCTTGGTCATGGTGTCTCTTCACAGCAATTAAACCCTAACTAATACACACAGTATAAGTGAGAAAGTTCTTAGGAATTTTTAGAGGTTATCAGAAAGCATTCAGTATAGTTACAGAGCTAGCAGGCCAGAGACCATCAGTCTTTAAAACTACCTCTAAGACCATCAATCTTTAAAGTTATCCCTGTGTCCAACATTGTGTCCCACTGCAAACCATGCCATGTTGGGCTACCTCTCAGCATATGTTACCTCAGTCATAATTGCTAACACAAAAATAAATAAACCAACAAAAGGCAAATGTCTAAGATATAGGGACAGGAACATATTTAATCATTTTTAATGGAAATGCAATCTGGTACAGATACTATGAAGGTCAGGAATCTAAGAAAAGTCCTACCTCAAGATCTAGGCATACTACTCTTTGAGGATATACCCAAAGGACTCTATATCTTACTAAAAACATATGTGATCATTCATATTTCTTACTTCTCTATTTGCAGTAATCAGGAAATGGAAACAGTCTAGATATCCATCAAGTAATGAATGTATAATTAAAATATGTTACATTTACAAAATGGAACATAATCTAGCTATTAAGAAAAATATTACTTTCAAGTAAATAGATTTGACCTAAAAACAGTCCTTGTGAATATGGTAATTTTTATTGTTACAACTATTACATATTTTCTTTTGTATATGGATGATATCTTTAGATAAGTGTGCTTCATTTGGAATACCCATGGTGATTAGGAACCTACTAAGTATGATGGACATTTTAAAACATAATGATAAGTTCATATTGGCTCTGGAAAGATGACTCAGCTATTAAGAACACTTGTTCTTCTTCCAGAAGATGAATTCAGACCCTAGTACCCAAATATATTTGGTCATAACCATCTGTAACTCCAACTCCAGAGGGTGTAGTAACATTTTCTTGCCTCTGAGGTTGCCTCTGCATTCATGTAGTACACATACATATATGCAGACCCATACTCTCATATATATAAAATAAAAATAAGTGTTTTTGGAAAAAAAACTAATTTATACTATTTTATGTTCCCCAATATTTCTTTTAAAGAAATGTAACATTTTATCAATTGATTTTACCATTATGAATCATGTTTGTAAGTTTTACTGGGATTGCTTTGCAAATAGGCTTTGATTGCTTCTGCAAGAAAATGTCTTACGTGCTTGGCATGTGAGAGCATTCACAATCAATATTGCAAGAAAATAGCATGGTAATATCTATAATTTTAATATACTATAAAAATTACTTATACATTATAATAATTCTGCTTTACAAAGTCATAAAAATATTCATTATTGTGTTTATATTGAAAGCCCTTGATCAATGCACCTTATATATTGTGATTGTCAGTGTCCGCTTTTGTACTTTTTTTTGGCAAAATGAATATAACAATTAAACACCACCTAAGAGGTTTTTAATTGAACCAACTGATTTTTTGCCCTTCCCCTCTTTCCCCACCAACTTGAATTTTAAAGTGCATAGTATAAATCAATAATGAAATACAACTGATAGTTGATAATTTTTAATTTCTTTTAAAATTATTTTATCTTCATTACTTTTTATCACTTTTCTTATTATCATTTAGTATTTATGTAGTCAATGTTTATATTACATTAAAATTCATATCTTTATAGCTAATCACCAAGGCAGTGAGAATTTTGAGCTGAGTAGTTTAGGAGGATATTGTCTTTAAGAATGAGATTATCAGTTTTATAAACGAAGACAGGAGAGACTGTTTTACATTACCACTATATAATGAATCTGTAAGAAAGAACCACCCATGATGCAGCATGGGGGCCTTCCACAGGGGACATGGAGTCTGTGGGCTCATTGAATTGGACTTTCCTACTGTCAATAGCTTTTGCTTTTGTTTATAAACTGCTCAGTTTATACTATTCTGTTAGAGTAGACATGGCTTTCATCTCTTATGAATCTCTTAAGAGATTCACACAGGGAGACCACCATAAAGTTTCTAGAACTCAGTGATTGACAATTAATCTCCTTCAATCTTTCTAGAAAGCAGTACCTCTTTTGTTGACCAAGTAATCACTTATTTGAAAATGTGTCCAATTTGGTTTCACATATTTGGTTATGTGATTACTCACTTCACTTTTATATTATATTTAAACAGAACCTGCACAATGCTGCTGTAAAGTATATATTTATTCTACATGTAGTAACTACTTGATAAATACATGTAAAATTCAAACTAAAATGCTAATTTAATCACAAAATAAGTTGTACTTTTAAATTATTACAGATTAAGGGACTTCATTTTGATGGGTCATTATTCCACCACAGTTTTTAAGAATGCATTTAAAGGTTATAAGTATTATATAAATTCTATACTTATACTTAATGTAATATGACAATTGTATTACAATATTTGTAAGTAACACTGAAAGTAATTTTAGCAACTTGACAGTTATTAGCAAATTAACAGGATTTAATGACTAATGACTTTTTCTACTGCAATCTAGGGTATTACTTCGACATCATGCAGTTAAGAATGATATTCCCTTGATATAAAATTACATATTTTCTGTAAAGTGAGTAACCTTCAGGACTAATGATGTCTGCTTGAAGTTATATTTTAATAGATATTAGCATTGTATCAGAAAATCCTGATTTCTAGTAGATTTGATGATGTGGTGTCTATGTATGTGTGTGAGTGTGTATGTGTGTGTATGTTTCTCTGTGTGAGTACTTGTATGCATGCATTCATGAGCATATATGCATGCTTCAAATTTTAACTAACAAGATATGCAAGCATATCAAATAATCTATATTAATTTTATCCAGTATATTAACAATCATATATTCTTCAGTAATTTGTTTTATCGAAAAGACTAAAGTGAATAATACTTCCAAGTTATTTTATATAGTGTTTGTTAACAATAAGCAAAATATATTGGTATTATATTCTGTATACCAGTTTTATAGTGGAACATTCAATTTGAAAGAGCAACGTGACTTATGAAAGGCTACAAATTATGTCAACATGATAATGTTGATTATACACATTAATGCTTAACCTTGGCAAGCCAAAATGATTGCTTTTGCTATTTAATAAGCTAATGGAATTAAATTACCATTTTAAACAACATAAGAATTTGGAAACATTAACAAATAGAATAAATCTTAAACATTTGTGTCTGACACTTGAAGTTAAAACATTCTCGCTTCTTGTGGTATGATGGGGCATCTTTTGAGTATATGCAAGTGGTTGTACCAGTTTGCAATCTCACCAGCAATGGAGGATAGCACCCTTATTTATAATAGGCAGAAGTTGGATGTTCCTCAACCTAAGAATGGATACAGAAAATGTGGTTATTTACACAATGGACTACAATTTAGCTATTAAAAATGAGGACATCATGAATTTTGCAGGCAAATAGATGGAACTAAAAAATATCCTAAGTGAGGTAACTCAGACCGCAAAGTACATGCATGGTATGTACTCACTGATAAGTTGCTATTAGCCAAAAAGTACAGAATACCTAGGATACAACTTACAGACTGTATGTGTAAGAAGCAGAAATGCCCAAGTGAGGAGGCTTCAATTCCATTTAGAAGGGAGAAGGAAACACTTATGAGAGACAAAGGGGGGGAGTAATTGGTTAGGAGAGGAGTGGGGAAGAGGAAAAGGGGAAATATTATGAGATATGGGGCCAGGAGAGGGGACAAGGGAGAAGCCCAGTGGGCCAAGAGATTGATTGGAAATAAACAGCCTCAAGAGGTGATTTCAGTTACTTACAGTGTCACCTAACAGACATAGCACAGAGTAAAGAGTGGGATCTCTTAAGAATCAATTCTGTAAATTTTGTCAGTTTCTTGGATATAATTTCCAATATTTAGAGTTCACCCAGAATAATCAACCATTGTGTATCTTCTATGATCAACAAAGATAAAGCTTATCTATATTTGAATATATGTGGAAAGAATGTAGGAAAATGTATCCTGCTTGATACAGGTTTACAGTATTTCTACTGTACAGGTTTACAGTATTTCTATTGGTACAGTGCATGCTTATATGTATCTGTGTAGTATGTACTCATAATTGATAGTCTCAATGAATTGGTTCTAGGTATCTTTTAAAATCCATGATTATTTTATTTCATTAAATAAAATGGTGTGGTGTTTAGTGGTCAACACATACACTCCCTCAAACTTTTAAGTGATACCCACATAGTTAATACTATATAATGAAAGGCAAATGAGAGGTAATTAATTATTATATAGTACTATTAGGAAATACAGACAAGAATACTATTGTGTATGTTCAAGGCAGACACAATCATCTTTTGTAATATTGTTAATGTGTATTTATTTTAATATACAGATTTTGGAACTCAAAGATGCAGAGAATTAATCAGATTATTTAAATATAAATAATAAAACTAAAGAAATTTTTGTCTTTATATATCCTAGGGGCTGAGATAATGGTATGCAATAATTATCAGTCTATAACAAACTAATGGATTTGCTAAGTGTATATAATTGACAACGTGAATGCATCACTGCCTTTAGATCCAATGCAATACCTGCTCTTTAGCATTGGACTAAGTAGGTTTCTGCTTCTACAACATCAGACAAACTTTTAGGGCTGACTCTGAACCCAGAAACCGACTCTTACATTATGTAAATGTAAGCTGCTATGTACTATTAAGCTCATACCTCCATATTCCCTGTACTTTGGTTCTCCTCACAATGGTATTTCTCCTATAACTCTGAACATTATTGGTTGTATGCTGTTATGTAACTGCCATCTTCTTAACTATTATTCACACATTAACCTTACTGAGAGATCAAGGCAATTCCAGAAAGCTTTCTCTTAAATGTTTCAATCAACAGGTAGAGAAATGTGTTTCAGGAATGCTATGTGATCACAATGTGAACATTCTGATATACTTATTTAGATGTCAAAGTAAAAACACTCAGATGTTTAGCCACTAAGCCATATGATTATTTGGTAATAGTGCATAGTCGATTTAACTTTGTATATTTATGTAAATTACTGTTACTCAAACCCCATTACACATTAAAGAAAATTTTCTGCTAATGTCTTCCTTTTGGCCATGCAAAACTTACAAATTAATAGGAGAGTATCACCTGAAAACCAAGTGTTTTAGTTTAAAAGGAAGTTAAAATCCTTGGCTTTTATATTCTAATCCAGTTGTTTATTGTTTCTGTGAGAGTATTTACATCATTTATCTAAAATTTTATTAAAATTTTCATAAGTAGCATATGCTGATATGCTGGTAGGCATAGTATAGTCTGATATTTAGAAAACAAGTAACGAATTACTTTAATAAAAAGAAAACAAAGAGAAGAAATTTATAGTAATTTAAAAATAACTTGAACCTGGATCAATGTTCTTGTATTGATTTACAGAAAATGTAGACTGTAAAGACTACGCTAAACTCTATCTCAATATAGAGTTTAATATAAAAATATAGACAGAAAAAATCAGATTTCTGGAAACTGTAGAATGAATACCAAATTCATTAATACAGGAAAAGGGAAAGATGAATAAGATTTTCAATGATGTAGAAAGCCAAACAGTCATGGAACTTAATTATTGCAATGTAGATGTAAACATCATCTACATATTTAATAAAATATTCCTTTTATTGTGGTAATAATGCTATATTTATGTCTGAATGAGAAGAACTCATCTGTGGTTCATTTTGAAATAATACAAGGATAGGAAATAGTCAGTAGGAGAGATTATGGTCCAAGATAGGAATTTTATTGGAATTAAAATTATTGGAATTAAAAGTGTATCTTGAACATAAATATTCTATTCATAAAATGTTTAATATAAAGCATGGCAGACATAGCTAAAATCTAGGGTACTGACAACTACAAATGTAAGCACTAAGGATGTAGAACAACAAATGACATCATTTATTGTTCATGAGATAGCAGTATAGCTGTAGCTATGTTACTATAGAAGAGAATTAGGCAGCAATTTGTTTTTTAAATTTATACAAAAGCAGTCATACTCTTCCCATATGACCCAGTAAACACATTCATAAATATTTACTCAATGGACTGAACATTTTTGTTCACACAAATTCCTACATACAAATATTTATATCATTTTCATTAATACTTGCCAAAAGAGGAAAAACTAAAGTAGAATTTGTACTTTAATTAGTAGCTGTTTTTACTACAAATAATCAAGAAAATATTATTGAGAAAATTAATTGGGATATCAAATCATGAGAAAAAGGAAAACATTAAATATAAATTAAGCTACACACTATATTATTGCAACTATACAACATTTTGGAAGAAGGAAAACTATAAAAATTCTGATATCAGAGTTGCGAAAATTTGAGTGATAGCTTATTGGTCTATAAGTGAAGCACAGTAGTTCTTTATAGTAGTGAAGTCATTCTAATATGAGGAACATGGTATATACCTTCCAGAACTCAAAGATCATATAACATATAAAGTGAAAAATGATCTTTGGTGTTTAGTTTATAATAATGTTTCAATCCTAGCTCAACAATGGGAGGAAAATGTGCTATGGAAAGAGAAAACATATAAAATAATTCCACAGTTTGTGATCAATGTTCCTGTAAGGGCATAAAAGTGTTCCAATGAGTAATTTTTTTTTACTCTAAAAATATAAAAGTTTAAGACCAAAAAAATATTCAAAGGACAGAAGCTACTAAAATACAATAAGAATATTTTATTACCCTGGCAAAGAGCTCCACATTTAAGTGAGAAGTAAGAGATTTTGTCAAATGGCATTTTGTATTATCTGAGCCAGTGACCTGGAATATTTCTGTTCATAGAAATTGAACCTGCTGTTGATAGTGTACCAATGTTCATAAGAATAATTTGCTAAAGAAAAATACTGTTGGAATCAAGTCTACAATGTAATTTTATGAAAAATAACCTGAATTCCATGATTCAAGGGGCTTTGGTAGACAGGGGAACGTGGACCTTTCTAGCACATAAGAGATTTCTACTTCCAAGGTACCAGATACTAGGAACTTGACCCATCTAGAAAAGTCAACTAAGACTTTTGAGAGGATCGCCATAGGAATGAACAGGTTATTTTATAATGGGTAGAAAAAAATGTAGTCATCTAAAATTGTTTCTCAAATATGTCTTAATTACAGGACCATATTTAGAACTTTATTTTATTGTATTATATACTCAACCAAATGGAGTATAATTTACTTTTGAAACATTCCAAATAATCTAAAAATGGAAAAATGCATTATTAGTAGTAAATTATTAATATAACTGACTAACAAAAATATGAATGAAATTCATACACACACACAAACACATATGTGTATATACATGTGTATGTATTTGTGTGTGTGTATGTGTAATTGGACTCTTGATCAAGGAATTCATCACATTTATCAAATATTCTTTAAAATCCTTAGCATACATTGAACTATCTTTAAGAATTAAAAATATCAATATTAATTTTTAAGATGATGTTAATAATTAGACTATGTTAAATGATGTCTCTCTAGGCTGAAACATTATAACAGGAGACACATTTTTGTGATATTAGGGTTCACAGACAGTAGTGGAGGCTTATTTTTTGTTTTTTTGTTTTTTT
>NC_045030.1:88981656-88985764 GCF_008632895.1 Mastomys coucha
TGCATGTAAATAAAGAAAATATCTAATAAAAATTAAAAAAAAGTCAAGAAACATTAAGTTAATGTGAGAAAGGGTTAGAAATATCTCTTACCACAGTGTAAACTAGAGAGATTTTGGTCTATAAAGTAAAAATAAGGAAAACTTATAACATCTCTCAGAATAGTTTTCTCATCTGTATCATCCACACACATTTGTGCATCCATAAACACAACAATTCTGAATTTAAGTTCATACAATAGAATGGAAAACTGATCTTTTCTGTTACTATGAAAAATGGCAAGCTACTTAATATTAATATCTAGCTAGTAAGTTGGCATTTGAATATAAAATGCAGACTATGTTTATTCTGCAGCCATTGAATATGTATATGGACCATTGCTTTTTTACTCAGAAGTTCTTGAAATGACCACAATGGTTTCTTTGCCTCTGTGCAAGAAATGAAGATGGGGAAGACATAAATGAGGGATAAAAGGACAAAGTTGGGAGTTGAGAAAGACAAAAATACCATTTGGTCTCTGTCAGTAGGATATTTTTTAACTGCTCTACAGGAGGTCTTGCAGATTTGGGCACTTCTGATGACAAACATTAAATTGAACAAAAATCTTAATCCAAGAAACTGGACCATTATTCAGTGGCATCAAAATAATTTGGTGGGTTTATTTTCATGTTACAGTTTATTTATATCCTGCTTAAGCATTCAGGTCCAGGGAAGTAATTCCATAATTACATTTCTTGCCATTTTCATAGTCAAAACAGAGTACTGAAAGAAATTGAAGTAGTGATTGTAAGATATTCTCTAGGCTTTTGCCAAGTAGATATTAAAATCTATTATTTCTAAACAAATTTACATATCTGAAACATACTCCAATAATTTTATAATTTATAGTTTTAAATTTGATATTATTTGACTAAGTAAGCAGTGAAATCCATACTAATAGAAATAAGAAATATATAATTTTTGCATTAAAAGAATAATTTGCTAGAGCAAGGAATTTCAGCATTGTCTCCAGATCAGTATCATTTACTTTATTAGAACTTGATATGGATGCAAGTTTTAAAGCTACTCACCCTATTAAATGATGACATATGAAGGAAATGGCTAGTGCTACATATTTTTAAAATCCACTCATGAAAGTTTCATATCTTTTAGTCTTAAAACCAGTAATTTGTAAAAATAGTATAAAGGCATTATGATTCTATCTAGTAAGTTTAAATATAATGATGCTGAAAAAAAAATAAAACAGACAAAAAGGAAGTATTGCCAACTGCAAACTGTAGGTTGAGTTTAGTTTCCAAGTTTTTTTGAAATTATTGTTAATAAACATTTGCATCTATCGATAAAATAAGTAATTTAGGTCATTTTTAAAATGTTTATTTTACAGTTAATCTGTATATGTGTTTGGGAAGGGATGCATGCTGTAGTCCTTCTACAGACGCCATAGGAATTTATGAAGTTGTTTCTCTCCTTTCATCTTGTAGACTCTGGCAGTTGAACTCAGGTATCCAGGCCTGCCTGCACGTGCTCTTTCTTGTTGAGTCACCTGTATATGTCATTTAGATTATTTTTTTTCTGAATATTACATTGATCACTTCAACAGGCATAAGAATTATACATGGAAGATGAAGTAGAACTAGAGGAAATATAAATAGTAACACTGTAATGTTATGCAGGACAAAAGGCATAGCTTAGCTATCATATTTCATCCTTTGGAGAATCATTATTCAGAGTTACAACTTAATGGTATTTGTAGTTTGTGTGTTTAATGTGAAAATGAATTATTCAAAGGTTCACACTATAGCTGAGTTGCTATAAAATTATACGTTTACTACACAGTAGATAGAATTGATGATTTGCTAATTATAATATCAAAATGCCTCTAATTTAAATTCATTAGTGATTGATGTAGTAAAACAAACAGCAAACATAGGAAATAATTTAACCAGAAAATGACCTCATGGAAAGTGGTAAAGGTAAAAGTTCATTTCATTTTATCTCACTCTCATTTCTAAATTGACAATATAGGGTCTATTCATAGTTGAGTATTCAAAATAATAGTTGTAAAAGGTCTTTTAAGGATAATGATCCATGTGTTTAGGCTCTTGACCAGATATGAAATTTAACTTTGTCTGCATAGTTTAATATTTGAAAGTATAATTTTCAATATGACATATAAAATTCTAATTATATTTAATGTTGCATATTATTGAGAATAAAAACTTAAATGGGCAAATTAATCATAGACTTGTGAAAATATTTTTAAATTATGAAACTCAGGGTTATAATCAAAATTTTAATCACTGCTAGAATTTTACTTTATGAAACATATTTATGAATAAAATATGCATTTAATTTAATTCCATACATCAAAAATTTAAAATGAACTCAAACTTTTCCATTTGCATTGATAATTTGTGTCCATGCTACTACCATAAAAAATTGGTTATTCTTAGAAACAATTATTCTAAGAACAAACTGATTATTTGCGGTATCATGTACTATGTTAAAAGTACTAAATGTAGCACGTCTTTCAAAAAACTGCTGTATGAATGAGTACAGTTGTCCACATTTTGTTAGAGGTGCATTTGACTTATAAAAGGTTATAGCATCATTCTCTGGAATTTTAATCCTCAGGACACTGCTTGACTCCTCAACATGTCATGTTTTTTTTTTCCTTTTTATTGTTGTTATTTTTTAATATTCTAGAATGTTTCCAGAAAGAATTCCATGGCCATTGCATACAAGTACCAGTTGTACAAGTAGTACACAGACATGCATGTACATAAAACATGCATATTTGTAGCAATTAAAATAAACTTGAAATTTGAAAAAAAAAAAAACAGAACTAATCATACCTTTGGCTAATGATGGTGGCACAAGAGAGTGAAACCCAATTGCCTGCAGGTAGAAATGCAAACCAATGTAGCCACTATGGAAATCAGTGTGAAATTTCCCCAGAAAACTAGAAATAGAAATATAGTGGTTCTGAGCTATGCCAATCATGGGTAAATATGAGGAATGTAGGTCAGTATGCTTTAGAGATACAAGCACATTTATGCATATTGTAGCATTTAATGATACCTTTTAGTGAAATTCAAGTCAGTAATTCAAACAATAATTTCCAAATAATAAATATCTGACACAATCCAATCCAATGGTACACTGGTTTAGTATACAATGAGGAATTATATTTGGGAAAAGTTGAAATAATTGTTTCTGTGATTAAAATATTATGTTTTTATAAAAGTAGACAACATAGTGTATATAGTAATGAAATTCTGTCACTCTGAGAAGAGACATTTCAGTGTTTGCAAATGCTGATGTATGCAGTAACAAATTGAATATACTGTGTGTTTGTAACAGTCTATGGTGAAATTATGTGACAAAACATGAGTAAGTACTGCCAGAGACATATTGGGTTCACTATGTGTTTAAATCACTTTTGGTCAATGTACATATGGAAACTCTCTCCTTTGCCTCAATATTTTTTTCCTTTTCTATTGGATATATTATTTATTTACATTTCAAATGTTATCCCCTTTCCTGGTTTCCTCCCCAGAACCCTCTATCCTATCCCCCTCTCCCTGCTTCTTTGAGGATGCTCTCTGACCCATCTGTCCAATTCTGCCTCCCCACCCTTGCATTCCCCTACACTGGGGTATCAACCCTTCAGAAAACCAAGGGTCTCTGCTCCCATGGATGTCCAACAAGCAGGCCATCCTCTGCTACACATGAAGCTCGAGCCATTGGTCCCTCTATGTGTACTCCTTCGTTGGTGGTTTAGATCCTGGAAGCTCTGAGCAGTCTGGTTGGTTGATATTGTTGTTCTTCCTATGGGGCTGTAAACCCCTTCAGCTCTTTCAGTCCTTACTCTAAGTCCTCCATTCGGGACCCTGTGATCAGTAGTCCAATGGTTGGCTGTGAGCATCTGCCTCTGTATTTGTCAGGCTTTGGCAGAGCCTCTCAGGAGACAGCTATATCCTGTCAGCCATCACTTCTTGGAATCTGTAATAGTGTTTGACTAAATATTTTTTATAGTATTTACTATTTATTTATTAGATATTTTCTTTATTTGCATCTCAAATGTTCTTCCCTTTCCTAGTTTTCCCT
>NC_045030.1:88985927-88988106 GCF_008632895.1 Mastomys coucha
TGACTGACTAGGCCATCCTCTGCTACATATGCAGCTGGAGCCATGAGTCCCAACATGTGTACTCTTTGTTTGGTGGTTTAGTCCCTGGGAACTCTGAGGGTACTAGTTGGTTCATATTGCTGTTCATCCTAAGGGGTTGCAAACTCTTCAGCTCCTTGGGTCCTTTCTCTAGCTCCTTCATTGGGGACCCTGTGCTCAGTCCAATGGATGGCTGTGAGCTTCTACTTCTGTATTAGTTGGGCATGGTCAGAGCATCTCAGGAGACAGCTATATCAGTCTCCTGTCAGCACACACTTGTTGGCATCCTGAGCATATATCCAGAAGATGCTCCAACATGTAGTAAGAACATATGTTCCACTCTGTTCATGACTAAATATTTTAAGCTGATATTTAGTTATGTGGTCCCACATGAAATTGTGATATTTAGTTATGCAATTCCACATGAAATTTTAAGACATTTGATTCCTACAGGACAAAATGGCAACCTATAGAGTGGGAAAAAAATCATTACCAACCCTATATCTAATAGAGGGCTAATATCCAAAATATATGAGGAACTTAAGAAGTTAGACTCCAAAGAGCCAAATATATATCCATTAAAAATGGGGTATAGAGCTAAACAAAGAATTCTCAACTGAGGAATTTCAAATGACTGAGAAGCACCTAAAGAAATGTTTAACATCCTTCATCATCAGGAAAATGCAAATTGAAATGACCATTCTAACTTATACCAATGAGAATGGCTAAGATCAAAAACACAGGTGACAGCAGATGCTAGCTAGGATATGCAGAAAGAGGAACACTCCTCTATTGCTGGTGGGATTGCAAGATGATACAACTACATTAGAAATCAATCTGGCAGTTCCTCAGAAAATTAAAAATATTTCGACCTGATGTTCTCCCCAGCTATATAACTACTGGAATATACCCAAAAGATGCTCCAACATATACCAAAGATATGTGCTCCACTATGTTCATAGCAGATTATTTATGATAGCTAGAAGCTGAAAACAACCCAGATGTCCTTCAATAGAGGAATGGATACAGAAAATATAGTACATTACACAATGGATTACTACTTAGGTATTAAAAATGACTATTTCAGGAATTTTGCAAGCAAATGGATGGAAATAAAAAAAAATCATCCTGAGTGAGGTAAACCAGGCCCATAAGGACATACATGCTATATACCCACTGATAAGTGGATATTAGCCTCAAAACTCAAAATACCCACAATACAACTCACAAGCCATATGAAGCTAACCAAAAGGAAGGCCAAGCTGTGGATGTTTCAATCCCTCTTAGAAAGGGAAAGGAAGTAATCAAGGGAAGCAGAGGGGGGTTGGGTGGGAGGGGGAGGGAAATAGGGGGCAGGATCAGGTATAGGAAGAGAGTAGAGAAGTCCAGAGGTCCAGGAGAATGAATAGAAATATATACAGGGAAAAAAACACTAGAAAATCCTAGACTCTAGTGATGTGAGAGGCTCTCAGGACCCAATGGGACTACCATTTGCTGAAATACCCAACAAAGTGAAGATAGAATTTTCAGAGATCATCTCCTGTGGATAGACATGGCCCCTAGTTTAGTGATGGGACCATATACCCATCTCTAAATCTTTAATGCAGAATTGTTCCTGTCTAAAAATGGGCAGGGACAAAAATGAAGCAGAGAAAGGCCCCACACTGGGATCCATCTTGTCCACAGACACCAAACCCTGACACTATTGGTGATGCCAAAAAGTGCCTGCAGATAGCTCTCCTCTGAGAGGCTCTGCCAGCACCTAGGACAGATGCAGAAACTCATAGCAAACCATTGGACTAACCCCATGCATACCAATGGAAGAGTTAGAGGAAGGACTGCAGGAGCTGAAGGGGATTGCAACCCCATAGGAAGAACAAAAATATCAACTAACAGGACCCTTCAGAGCTCCCAGGAACGAAACCACCAATAAAAGATTATACATGAGTTTGTTCATGACTCCAGCTACATATGAGCAGAAAGGTGCCTTATCTGGTGTCAATTGGGATGGAGGTGTTTGGTCCTGTGGAGGCTTGTTGCCCCAAAGAAGAGAGATGCTAGAGGGGTGAGGTCGAAATGGGTAGGTGAGGTGGGAGTAAGTGGGTAGAGAAGCACCCTCTTAGAGGCAAAAAGGAAGGTGGATGTGGTAGTGGCTTTTTCT
>NC_045030.1:88988178-88990827 GCF_008632895.1 Mastomys coucha
TAAAATAATAAAAAGAAAGGAAATTTGACTCCTAATGATATTCTGTTGTATTCATAAATCAGTATCTTATCCAGTCATCATCAGAAAATTTCCTCTAGCAGCAGATGGAACAAATGCGTAGACCCATAGTTATATATAGTCATATCTTATTTAGAGAGAGTCTGACTTGGAAGTCTCTATCAAATTTCCCCCACCAGTGCCCTGGGAACTCTATGGAAGAGGCAGAAAACATATGAGCCAGCTAGAATCACCCCAACATATACCCCAAGTCCTTTCCAGTGTCAGACTTCCAACTAGTTACTAAGAGATATGTCCCTGCCAATTGCCATTCTTATTCCCAGCCCTCTCCTGCACCCTCTATTCATACCTTATATCCACTCCAGTTTCCCTCCTCCATCATCCCTTGTCCTACCCAGTTTCACCTCTCCATGAACCACTGATGACTATTTAGGTTCCCCTTCTGCATGAGATTTCTATATCCTACCTTGAGATTTCCTAATTACCTAGTTTCCTTATGCTTGAAAAAGTCTTGATGTCTTCTTTTTAATAGCTGAATAATATTCCATTGTGTAGATGGCCACTTCCTGTTACCAGGCAGGACTTCCAGAGGTGGGAGGGGGACTTAAATCCATCCAATAAACCTTCAACCCAAAGTTTGTCTTGCCTACAAAATATGCATAGATAAAGAAGGAGTAGAGACTGAGGGAACAGCCTACCAATGACTGCCTCAACTTGAAATCCATCCCATTCATGAAAGCCAACCCCTGGCAATATTATTGATACTCTGCTATGCTTACAGACAGGGACTTAGTATAATTGTCTTCTAAGAGGCTTCATCCAGCAGCAAATTAAAACTTATATACCTACTCATGGCCAAACATCAGGTGGATCTTGGGGACTCTTATGGATGAGTGGAAGATAGCATTTAGTGAGGCAAAGGGATCAAGAACAGCACAAGAACACCTATAATGTCAACTAACTAAGACCATGGGAGCTCTGAGAGACTGAACTAGGAAACGATGAGCATACATGTGCTGGACTTTGGCACCCTGCACAAATGTTGTAGATGTACAGCTTAATTTCATATGGATCCCCTAACAAGTGGGGCAGGAGCTGTCTTGGTCTGTGTTTCCTGCCATTGGATTCCCTTCCACTTACTTGGACTGCCTGATTGGTCCTCAGTGGAAGAGGTTATGCCTAATCCTGTTAGGACTAGATGTCCCAGGGTGGGGTGATTCCCAATGGAGATCCTCTTATCTGAAGATAAGGGGAGGGGCAATGGGAGGAGGGATTTGTAAGGGTGGGACTGGAAAGAGAGGAGGGAGAGATGTGATCTGGATCACTTCCAGTTGTGATCTGGGTGTAAAGTGAATAAAATAAAAACTGATTACCAAGAAAATAAAGAAAGAAAAACAGAGAAAGAAAGATAAAAGAAAGAGAGAAGAACCAGAGAGGATGGAGGACATCAGGGGAACAGGGCCCTCAGAATCCCCAGAGCAAGGCATATATGAGTTCACAGAAACTAAAGCATCAAGCACAGGGTCAGTAGCCGGTCCTTTACATATATATTATGGCTATTAGCTTAGTACGCTTATGGTACTCCTGATTGTGTGAATGAATGGGTCTCTGACTCTTGTGACTACTTTTGGGACTCTCTTTCTCCTGTTGGGTTGCTTTGTCCAGCCTCAATGTGATAGTTCTTGCTTTACCTTATATTTTATTTTGTCATGTTTGGTTGTTAGAGGGGAGGGAATGTAGGTGAAGACCTGGGAGGAATAGAGAGATGGGGGAAAGCTATAATCAAGATATATTGTATGAGGAAAGAATCTATGTTCACAAAAAGAAAAAATAAGCTCTTAAACTTGTCCACATTGAGCTTCAGGTAATTCATCATATCAGTGCTGAGTTGTCCTCCTGGATTTATTTCCCATGGAGGTTTCTGTTCCAGTAAATTGAGATTCCCTGTATTAGTCTGTCTCTTCAATTTGGTAGACAGCTGTTTGCTGCATGAGCTTACTGTTCTCAGAGATCTAGAAGTTTTTGATTTTTTCAATTGGTTCAATAAAATGCAGTGCCAACTTCTAAGCTCTTTGCACATCAAATGAAAAGCCAAAATTTGCCTAACGGGAGTTTAAATACTTCCTAGAGCTAAGCCATTTATTCACTTGGAAATATAATGGACTATTAATTTTAAGGAACTGTGGTTCACAAATGATTTCAAAAGCTTCACAAATGGTGTCATACAGACCAGGCCAGCCCTAAATTTGCTAGTCTGTTCAGCCTCCTGCCTCTACTCTAAGTACTGATATTGCCTCTATGTAGAGCCATGCCTGGCTTTACAAATGATCATAAAAAGAAATTGATTATTACCTTTAGATTCCTCTCCTGAGGAATATAAAATAAAAATGTAGATATAGCATTTTTCCATGTGTTCTTTCACTATGTACATATATGTAAAATTGTTATATATTATAAACATGTTTAAATACTTAAATATGCCTTATACATTAGAAATACATACTACATATCAAATATTCCAAGCATATTTTGAACATGTAGTGATGTATAATTATATTTTGTTCAGATTTATTCTCCATTAAAACTGTTTTATTATTTATTTAAAATAGTACATGCTGTTTTTTTTTTTTA
>NC_045030.1:88991215-89015259 GCF_008632895.1 Mastomys coucha
ATTATTAACATTATTAATTATTAATTATTATTAACATTATTATAATTATTAATGATAAGTATCACATGAACTTGTTCATATGAGGAAACTGACAATACTGGTACCACAGAAGTTTTAAGTAGAATCTTGAGGCTTTTGCTTTAATGATACAGTAACTTACTGTAGTATGTATTTTTATAAATGACTATATCTTTCAGAGGTTATCTGACAAGGAGAAAGTTATATATTTGTTCATAGAAGTAAATTGCTAGAAAAATGACTTTTCCTTGTAGGCTATATATTTTTGAATTTTAGTTGTAAAATCAAAAATCATTTTTACTATAGGTAGACAGTAGTATGAACATATATTAGTTAGATCTCTATCTCTAGGAATTCCCTGTTTTATAACTAGGTATAAATTATTTAAACATCTACATATTTCTGTTCATTTCTATCTATAAATTGGGAATGTCACATATGTTTGCCCCAGAAGTTTATTGGAATGTACTGTACTACGATGAATATGAGCAATTTTAACATCACTTGGTATTTAGTAAGTAATCAATAAATGATAACTATTGCAATCATCAGTATCTTATTGTTTCTATATTCAGATATACATAAGAGAAATAATTTTAAACCTTTAGTGTCTATGGAAAATAAATATATTAACCATTATATTACACACCAAGTAATATTAAAATCTGAAAAGTGAATATATTTTAAGATATTAGCTTTCAAACCCACAAACAGATATTTATCTTGATAGTGAAATCACCTTCAATATCAACTTCAGATCTGAGATACAGAAAAAAATATAACCTGGACCAAATACTTTTGGGAATTTTAAAAATCACAAGCAGCAGTATACACTTATGATTTATGTATTTTTTTTTACCTTTGAAAGATATAGCCTTTTATAAAAAAATACATATTATGAACAACACATAATAGCTGTGGAATCTTCAAGTCTTTGGTATTTTAAGTGGTGTTGATGTCTTTTGAAAGTCAAAGATAATGCAGACTGACAACAGTTGGTTGAGCTATGAAATACATCATTATGGCCATATTGTCTGTGTATTTATATACATGTCTTTGAGGAAGAACCAACATTTTATCAAACTGTGCCTTTGTTTGCCCTTTTAAAATGTGAATGTCTACTGTTGTTGATAATAAATTACTGTTTCTTAAGGAATGTTTTATCAGTACTTGTGTGATTTTTCTATACTTCCAGTATATTTGACAAAATAAAAACTTTAAAACAGCCCAAATCTTATGCTTTATTTATATAATATGCAAAAGACTAACTCAGAACTTAAATAAACACACAGTTTTTTAGTAATTTTTCTTTTTCTATCTGTTTGAATGGAGATATAATCATGATAAAGCTCACTCATTCTTTTAAAATAAAAATAAATTATTTAGTCTTATTCCATTTTTTTGAATGAACTAGTAAGTATTATTTGTATTCACATGTCAAGTAGAACAGGACTGATCAACATAACAAGTTCTTAATTTATCTGCAACATTTTTATTTTTTATTTTTATCTACAACTTTTCATAAGAATACGTCCATTCTACAGAGGAAGCTCCTCTCCTCAGAGTATCTTTTCGTCATTCTTCTCAACACTTGTGCACCATTTTATACTGGGAATGCCTTGTTCTGTCTGAAATATTTTTTTCCACTAGTGTCAGACCATCTCCTAATTTGATAGTAACTTGAGATGATAGATCTGAAAGACCAGCATCTTACCACAAGTAGATCGTAATGCACAAAATAAAATCCTCACTCATCGATGCATTTTAATATAATTTTAAATACATTAATAATCTAACACTTGATAAAATTCACATGATTTTTGACAGGTAGAACTGTTTAAGGCAAGATATACAGCACTAATTCTAAGAAAATATTTTAAATTTTACTATAAAAAAATCCTTGTAGTCATCAAAACATTCTATTAAGTGAAGTGAAACATATTCTGGAAGTTTGGACATACTTCTTTTTTATGTATGTTTTCTCTTTTTATCCCCATCCCCCAATCCAATCCTCCTGTGCTTTCTTCAGAAAGGCAGGGACCTCCCATGGGTAACAACAAGCCCTGGCATATCAAGTTTCAGCAAAACTAGGCATATTCTTTCCAATTAAGGCTAGAGAAGACAGTCCAATAGGATAGGTCCTGAGACATACTTTGAAGGAAGGACCCAATGGTCTTACTCTTACCAATTGCCTGTGAAGAAATTCTTACTCACATGTAACAAAAGGCAGACAAATGTATTCAAGGGGAAATCATTTGTTAAAATAAAACTATTGAAAAAGTTATGACCTATGAAGAAGTCCAGAAGTAAAATGCATTCCTTAGAAATATTGTAATATAGCTGGATGTGGTGGCACACGCCTTTAATCCCAGCACTTGGGAGGCAGAGGCAGGCAGATTTCTGAGTTTGAGGCCAGCCTGGTTGGTCTACAGAATGAGTTCCAGGACAGCCAGGGCTATACAGAGAAACCCTGTCTCGAACTATGGCCATACTCAAGGTCTGAATATACCTGAGACATAATGTTGGATTATAAATTTACCATAAATATTACACACAGTATAACTTTTATAGTGAATAAAAAGAAAGGATTGTTTAGGGATACATGTGAATATACTTAAGCAATGTTTAAAAGGAAATTAATGATAAATATAAAACCAAAACAACACAATTATCTTTGCAAGAAAGGGCAAGGGTTAATATTTACTAGAAATACATGGGGGCTCAAAATATCTAACCCATTGTGTAAGCTAGGTTGAGTTAATATGGAAATTTTCTTCACATTTCTCACATATTATAGGACACTTTGCTTTGAAGTACTATATAGGAAAACTTTGAGGATAAATGTTTTCTTCTTTCCTCTCTTCCCTTCTCTTTGTCTCTTCCTGTCTCTACTCTCTTCCTACTCCCCTCCCTTTTTCTATTTTCACTCATTCTCTCTCTCCATCCATCCTTCCCTCCCCTGACTCTCTCCTCTCTGTAGGAGATGGTCTCAGCAATTATCTAAGGATGATCTTGAACTTTTATCTTTCTTCCTCTACTTCCAAAATGCTGATATTGCAGGCATATACCATTACACATAAAGTACAAATTTTCAAATATACTGTTTCATTTTTCAAAAATGCACAGATACAAAAATACCCAAATATTAATGGTGGTTATCTATGGTAACCCAGAAAGTTTTAATTCTTTACAAATAAGATGAAATTAAGTACAATGAACATCTTCTTACTATATAAAAACTATATCAAATGATGTTGCTAGAATCCTGAATCCTGGCAATAGATAAAAGAAGGTATAGCATGAATAGCAACGGAAGGAACTTAAGGTTTTGGCAAAGAACATGTTTCACAGCAACTACATAATAATGTCCCATGTGTGCACTGCATTTTATGGCACTTAAAAATGGAACTGTTTGTTAAATCTCTCCCAGGGAAAAAAAAACTCATTTTGAAGTATGTGAAGCTCCAAGTCGGCTCAGTGTTACAATTTTAGCAATATTAAATCAAGGCCAAGTTGATTTGGCACCTTTGGAAGAACAGACACTCTGAAAATGTCTCAAAACAACCTTACAATACCTAAACCTAATCCCAGTCTTTGCAGCATTTTAGTGGAATGCTCTCTAAGGACCTGCTGCATAAAAAAACGGCTTATCAATGTTTAACAGACTTCAGTACAATGTTGAATATAGGATTACAAACAAATAGAATCACATGAAGTAAAAATCATTAAGTTCCAGACCATTGGCAGCTAATTGAGGAGAAGGGGAATGGGAGGAGATAACTGCTATATTTGGAGCAACAAAAGCAAAAATAAAGGTCCTTTAGAAAGCAGAACACAAGTATAAGATTTATGTCACATTATTCTCTAACCTCATTTTAGAAAGGAATTCAAGAAAATGTTTCACTGGAATAGGAATAGTTGATCATTACACAAAGAAAGGCAGATGTGTTAAGTACTTTTGTGTTGTTGTTTCTCGGATTTAGATTTAAATTTAAAGATTTTTACCAAGGGCTTCTTTAAACAAAAGACTTCAGGTAATACAGCTGAAGTGGATAATGTATAATATGAATGCCTGGAGGCTTAGGAAGTTGTTTAAAAATATCTTCTTTAAAACCAGAGTATTCTTATAATAGTTACATGGAACTGTAAAAGGATGAAAGACAGAGATCTTCCAGTAAAACTCTTTTATAGTCCTTTGCACTCTAATCTAATATTGGAAAATATTTTTCTTCTCATCAAAGCAAACTGAACTGTAAGGTTTTTTTCAAAGCCAGTATTTCAAAATGTCATTAGCGTTCTTAAATAAAATGACATTGAAGGAAACTTTTTGACAGTGAAAGATAAACTAAGAAAAAGTGAACGATTTTTATTGTTATAATTTTGTTGTGAAATGTATGAGTATAAACTGACACTTTGTTCTCAAAATACACATCTTCTACAATGCCAGGAAGAGTGATATAGAAGAGAAGGCATCATTTTACCTTCTACACATATTGAAATAGAAATATTTGAAATATTTATTAGTTTGAAATGAATTCATACAAATTACAATAAAATATGTGATGTTTCTTATTAAATGATCACATGTTCTAAAATAACTCCGTATACTAAAAGCAAAATACAGGAGACTTAATGTTCGTTTCCATGGCTTGTGTTAATCATATCCTGTGATTGACTGCAACTTGTATTTTATTAGTGAACTTTATGATGTTATTTTTAAAAGAACAAAAATGTTATGGAAGTGAAGCATTAGTTATGCCCTCAATGGATCCTTAGGGATGACTTCAATTTCTGAAACATCTTAATTTAATTTTTCTTTATCCCAAAGTCAGAACAACTGTGCATCAATGTTTTCTTTCTTTTTGTTTTTATTTTTTTTTGTAACTATGTATTTGACATTGTGTCCCTGTGTGGGTATCTGTTCCAGTATGTTTGTAAGTGTCAAATCCCCTGGACCTCGAAATACAGGTGGTTGTGTGCTACTGGACATAGGTGTTGGGAACTTAACTCAGGTCTTCTGCAAGAGTATTATAAACTCTTAAATACTAAGCCATCTCTTCAGCACCATCATTGCCTTCTTAATATTAACTAAAACCAATTTATTACTTCCCTCCAAAACGTTCAATTAAATGGAACTCATTTTATGAATTTTTTAATTTACATATTTTATTTTGTCTTGTTGAGAAAGAAAGATCATTGAAAGTCTCAAGCTATGATCCTTAAAATGAAGGTAAAGGATACTATCTTGGAAAATTGATAGTATCTAGTCAAGCACAATATATGCATGCCTGATAGAGATTCTGCTGGTATATATCTCACTATGTACAGATACCAAATGGAACTGTATATGAAATGTTTGTCAAATGGCATATAATTAGTGTCCCAAAAGGATATACAATACAGTGATAAACTAAAATTACTCACAATGTAGATTGTATGTAAACATGGCAACATATTTCCCATGACAAAATACTTTAAAGCAATGGGGACGAAATATAGCTCTTTAAAGGCACATGCCACAATGAGAATAAATCCAGAAGTGTCTTGTTGAACAAAAGAAATGAGACTCCAAGGAATTTATCAAATAAAATTCCATTTATAAGCAGTATAAAAGTAAGAAAATTTAGGCTGTCAGGACCCTGAGCATTGATTGCATTAGGAAAATGAGACTGGAATTGCGCAAATGAGATTTTCTAGGGTTCAGATGGCCTTCTCTTACTTGAGCTACATGGCAATTCTCCCGTGGTGCTCCATTTGTAAAGAATCATGAAAAAGTATGCCTATGATACATAAAATTTCTATCCATGTAACATATGCTCAGGCTTCTGTTAAGTAAATAGTAACCATCTCCATGGTCTATACCTGCAACCACTGAGTATTACATGATGTCGAATGTATCCTCATAGTAAAGATTTCTCTGGGAAGAATATAAGTATTAATTTAAGGACTTTTAAGCATTGCTCTTCTATAGTACTCTTACATCTGAACATTCTATAATGTAAATTCTACAATAAACTTATAATAATTTGCATTACATAATAAACTTATATCTGAATGTAAGGAATAATGTAAGATAGCAATATATGCTTCTTTACAAAGATTGATATATTTTCAAATATATTTTTCTTTCTGTGAGTTTTTAAGAGAAATAGATTTTGTCATGCATTTTATTTTTTGAATTGGGCAAAGGTTCAAGTTAGCTTCTGTTGTTCTTTTTAAGGCACTTACTGCTAAATTCTATTGAAACATCTTGGATGAAAGTGCTTGCTTTTTTTCCCTAACTGATAGCTATAAATTGAATTAAAATTTCTCAATACAGCAGAAAAAGTCTCTCAAATGCAAAATGTTTTCAATACAGATATCACAAGGGACATATGCCAAATCAAATAGCATCATAAAAGCCTGAATTCAGTAAGAACATTCCAATTTGAAAATTTTATTTTTAAAAATGTTATTGAGCCAAATGTAAGTTTGCATACATTAAATGTTTTCAGCAATAAAAAGAAAAGGTTTTGTCATTCCAGTGAGTGAGTTTTCAGAGCTAACAGAGAAAAAATAATAATAATTTCAATTATAGCCATTTTTGATGATTCTAACTTCTTTGTAAATATTTTCTATTACTAAAAAGAATTACCTTGTGATGAAAGAAAAATACTAACTCAAATAAGATGTACATGTTACTTAAAGTCTAATTTAGATAGGTAAGGTATCATGAGAATTTAGTTGTTCCTTGAGAGTAGTATAGTAATCTGTGTGCATGAGTGACCTTCATCTACAATATCCTTATAGCTAATTTACAGAGTCTCTTAACATTTAGGTACCAAGAGAAATTATAGAATTATAAAACAGTGTTAAATATGCTTAATTCAAAGTTTTCAAGTCAAGATATTGTAAGAGAAACAAAAATACATGGAATATATGAATTATACACAAACTTGAATAAGATATTACTATTTGCATACAATTTTGATAATAAGAACATAAGAAATTAGAAAAACTGTAAGTAGAAATTAATATCTCTTGTCTCTCTAGATTATTCTCAAATTTCCACTGTGGTATGAAGCAATATAGCAAATCATAAAGACAAAGGATATAAAAGAAGATATATTTATGCTTAGCATCCTTAATATTAGCAATGTCAAACTGCTTCATTGAATTGAGCTATGTGATGTTTGTTTGAGTTCTTTTTTCACAGGTCAAAAAATAATTTATTTTTATTCTATTTTCATTTTTGACCACAAGTTAACCCCAATATATTTTAGAAAAAAATGTATTAAAACATATTATGTCTTATCCTAGAGGATGCAATTCCAAAAAGAAAGAATAAAATAATTTCTTCTTTCTCTAAAACACTTTAATAAAACGTGTACCTGTATATAGGAAAAGTGCGTTTAAGAAATCAACTATAGCTCAAGAGTTCGAAAATTCTAAAGATTTCCTAATAGTGACATAAAATATTTTTTACACAGCTTCCATTACCCTCAAAGAGGAACAAATGATTTCTCTTTATAATAACTATGCTAATGCAAATTTCTGGGACATATAGTTTCATGAATCAACAAATTCACAAGTTAATCAGGCAGTAAATGAATTATGAAATAATGAAGAAAAGAATAGAGAGAAAACATCTTTGTACCAGTTTAGCTCAGACTACATTCATGGAAGAATAATACTCTTTAATTGAAGAGTAATAAATGAAATATAAATTGAAAAGTAGTAAATAAATCTAGGATTAGGATATATTTCAAAATCAAAGTGGACTTTTATAGTAATAAAAAAGAATGACAGGGATTGTAGTGGTATTGAGAATAAGAAGGATGATATCACTGTTGCTACATATAGTCCATTGATATCATTTTAGAAATAAAAATTGTCAGATTTTTTAGCTTGGAGTTGGAAACATCCAGAAGCACTATAAATGGGTAAGTTCCAAAGGACTTGGCTAGAGACAAAGAAGCTAGGTAAGGATTTCTTGAGATCCCACAACTTTGATTGACAAGATCTTGTAGGGTTGTGACTGAGATCAAGATAAAGGTGAATAAGTTGTCCTAGAAATGTCACAGAAAAGGATTCAAAAATATGGCAGCAAAACTGTTGAAGTTAGAAAAGAAGCTAGATTTTCTAACACTGCAAAGAAGGAGAAATTTTTTATTTATCCATTGTACATTTTAATTTCTGGCAACTTCTGTGATTATCTGAAGCAGCAGAGACACTTCTGAGGATTTGCTAAGAACATTTTTTCAGGGTCTGTTCTATGGACATTTTTCCCTGTCACTATGGAAATGCTGCCAAAATAAATTAGCTGTGCAAAGTTTTTTATTCCTAACATCAAACACATTAGGAGAAAAATATTGGAGAAAAGAGATCATCATATTTATATAAATGTGTATTTCACTGAATTTTAAAATGCTTGGTATATTCCTTTTAAAGGTTTCACATAAAAACTTTAGTCAGAATTATGGATTGGTTACCCAGAAGATGCTCAATAACTTTTTTTTATAATTTTTATAATTTTTTTCGAGACAGGGTTTCTCTGTATATCCCTGGCTGTCCTGCAACTCACTCTGTAGACCAGGCTGGCCTTGAACTCAGAAATCTCCCTACCTCTGCCTCCCAAGTGCTAGGATTAAAGGCGTGCCCCACCACTGGCAGGAGTTCAATGACTTTTATCCTATTTAATTTCCTTAAAATGGAGTCTACAAAGCTAACATATTTACTTCCTTATATGTTCTTGCTTATAGACCTGTTAGCTACATAACCATGCTTCTACAAAGATGTCAGAAGCAGGCATGTTTTTGTAAGACTAAGAAAGATATTTAGCATGGAATAACTCAACAGGCTTATGAAATAGTCCTAGCCCTTTGATTTTTTTCTTTTTTCTTTTTTCATTCACATATGTATACATACATACATACATACATACACACACACATACATACACACACACATACATACACACACACAAAGAGAAAGAGGAGGGAGAGGGATAGAATATGAATAGAATTTATGGTTTACTGTCAGTAGTCCTTGTGTGAGTTTGAAAATGTCATCCACATACTTAAAAATAGTAAAACAAAATAAAGAAGAAATTTGAAAACTTAATGGTTGTGCTGGTGAGTTTTATGTCAACGTCACACAAGGTATAGTCACCAGAGAAGAGTGAGCCTCAGTTGAGAAAATCCCTTCATAAGATTCAGATATATGTAAACCTGTAAAGCATTTTCTTAGTGATTGATGGGGAGAGTCAAGACCATTGTGAGTGATGGCACTCTTGGCTATTATACTGGGTCCTATAGGAAGGCAGTCTGAGCAAGCCATTAGAAGGAAGCCAGTAAGCAGCACCTCTCTATGACCTCTGCATCAGCCCCTGCCTCTTGGTTTCCTGTCCTGTTTGAGTTCCTATTCTGACTCCCTCCAATGATGAGCAAGGTGTGGAAGTATAAGCCAAACAAACCCTTTCTTCCCAAAATGTTTTGATCACAGCAATCATAATGCCATCTAGTACAATTGTATAACAGTACTCAAGTGCCTTGATTTTGATTTCTGTTTATTTGAAAAATTATGCCATCATCTGTTTTAAGTTTTATATACTATTCTTATATAAGGATACACACAATAAACTATCTTTTGGTTAGCCCTTAAAATCTAACTTTAGAGCGATTACTTCACAATTATTTAAGTTTTATAAATCAAGATTTTAAGAAATTTTGCATGAATTATTTACTTTAAACATCACTAAAAATAAAGCAGATATGTAATTAGATAAGTTTCCCATACCAGACATGTTGTACTTGTTGAGCAAGCCTTAAGTCCAATTAGAGAGCAGTTGGTTTCCACCAAGGTATCTGTGTCACTACAGCACCGTAGTGTCGTGCTGGTGATTGATATGGTTTATAGGCATCATACTTGGGTAGATGTGTCGGTTGCCTTCCTCCTTTGGAAAGTTGTATGGCACAATCTAGTACCATGAAAGCTAGTCCTCAGGAAGGAGAATTTGGGTCAGGTCCAGCTCAGGGGTCCCTGTTTCTGAATGACATGTTGCTTTTAACAATAGGGAGTTACTGTTTATCTCTGAGAAATAAGCAGGAACACTATGTTTTTAGTTTCATTGAAAACTCCGTCCAACAGCACAGGAGCCAGGGGATCAGGGTGGTCCCTGTGACACTGTGTCTCCTAGTAATATGAGAAGTGAGACTCATAAAGTCTTACCATAATGACTACTGAAACATGACCTGAACAATGTGACTTCAACAAGTACTACAAACTCCATAAGCCCTAAACACTACACAAAGAATAACAGGCCCCCCAATGAAAGCTGAGAAAAAGAGAGATGTTCTTCTTCAGGGAATAGCACAAGATTTGGTTGTTAGGTGCCAAATTGAAAGCCCCCAAAACTTACTTACAAGTAAGAATAAATAGAATCAAAAGATTATCTTTAATAACATATATATATATATATATATATATATATATATACACACAAGTGCATATATGCATTCAATAAGAATTTTATAAAGGAGACCATGAATTTGAAATACAGTAGGGAGAGTTATATTGGGTGGTTTGGAGGAAAGAAATGAAGTGGAAAATGTAATTTAATTAAAGTTTTAAAAATAAAAAAATATGTAAATGATATTTCATGTCACCATCTGATGAAATATTTAATTAAGGGAATGTTATCACTTTATATCAATGCTTTTCAACATGTAGGTTGTAACCAATCTGAGGATAACACATCATATATTTATTTATGTTATGCTTTGTAACAGTAGCAAAGTATTTTATGAAGTAGTAGCAAAATAATTTTATGATTGGAAGTTACCACAACTTGGGGAACTGTATTAAAGACTCACAACATTAGGAATGTTTAGAAACACTTCCCTATAATATTGTGTATGCTAGAGCTTGCTATGTAGCCTGCTATATAGCCATGTAAGTAGCAGTGGTCATCATAGTTTTGCCTCCCATGAGATAACATTACAGACATACATCTCTTTGCCTGGCTCATATTATAATTGTTAAGATGAAGTGTTTAAAATCATAAAGGCCCTGAAATCATGTTACTAGAAAATGCTAAAAGATAAATTTGAGTAGAAAGAACTGGGCTTTACAAGAAAACATTTAACTACCAATTAGAAAATAATCAACATAGAGTACTATATCTGAGTATAATAGTTTGAGTATTTAGAAGCTATTCAATGAAAGTGTTTAAACATTGAAAAGCAACAGGATGAACCATCACAATGAGAGTCTATTGTTATATTGTGAAGAAATACAATCATTTCATTATGTACATTTTATAAATGTTGATTTTTTGCTAATAGGTTATATTTTTACTATTAATACAATCCATAAATCATAGTATGAATTATATACTATTAGATGCTATATAAGATGGGGCTAACAAACTGGAATTCTAAGATGAGACTGACTTGCCTAGCTTTGCCACTAAGTGTCCTACAAAACTTGTCACATGTTCCACTGTGTTCATAGCAGCCTTATTTATAATAGCCAGAAGCTGGAAACAACCCAGATGTCTCAACAGAGGAATGGATACAGAAAATGTGGTACATTTATACAATGGAGTACTACTGAGCTATTAAAAACAATGAGTTCATGAAATCCTTAGGGAAATGGATTGATCTAGAGAATATCATCCTGAGCAAGGTAATCCAATCACAAAAGAACACACATGGTACGCACTCACTGATGAGAGGGTATTAGCCCAGAACTTTGGAATACTCAAGATATAATTCACAGACTACATGAAGCTCAAGGAGAAGGAAGACCAAAGTGTGGATACTTTGGTCCTCCTTAGAAGGGGAAACAAAATACAGAGATAAAGTGTGGAGCAGAGGCTGAAGGAAAGGCCATCTAGATACTGCTCCACTTGGGATCCTTCCCATGTACAGTTACCAAACCCAGACACTATTGTGGATGCCAACAAGTGCTTGCTGACAGGATCCTGATATTGCTGTCTCCTGAGAGGCTCTAACAGTGCCTGACATATACATAGGCAGATGCTCTCAACCAACTATTAGAATGAGCACGGGTCCCCAATGGAGGAACTAAAGAACCCAAGGAGCTAAAGGGGTTTGTGGCCCCATAGGAGGAACAACAATAACAATCAACAAGAACCCCCCCCCCAGAGCTTCCAGGGACTAAACCACCAACCAAAGAGTACACATGGAAGGACCCATAGGGGGTTTTCGGAGGGGAACGGGGATAACATTTGAAATGTAAAAAAAGAATTTATCTAATAAATTAAATAAAAAGTTTTGGTATCTCAGTGACAACTGGAAAACAAGATGTTAAAAGAAACCTTGGCTTCAGTTTTCATATACAAGTATGACCATTATAATTTTGTTCCCTCATACAAACTTCAATATAGAATTTGCACATGAATTGGCAAATAGTAAAATTTCCATGATCACTATAGTAATCATTATAAATAGTCAAATAATTTTCCCATCAAAACAAAAATGCTGTGGTTTATAGCTACAGATTCTGGAGTAATGGAATCCTAGGTTTTATGTGAAACTGTAGTTTGCATATAAATGATAAATCATAATATCATTTGATTGTTGGTTGCCTCTAAGTCTTACTAGAATAACAGTAAATACCATAAAATAAGAAAATTTTATAGACATCATAAAGTTCCACTGAGGAAGAAAAAAGACAAAAAATTCATATTTTTTCTTTGAAAATCAAATAATTAATACAATTTTGTAAACTCTATGAAATAGTCTCACACAATGCTTGCTAAGTGTTAATGTATTTCTCAACCTTCAATATACTCAGGATATTGCTTATATTGCTATAAGATTCTGATTTTGGACTCAGGGATAATATTTTCAAAGTATAACAATTATGCATATTTTACCAAAATTTTTCATCATTACCAAAGCACAAATAAGAATTGGGAAACTAAAAGAATGTTAAGAAAAATATAAAACAATAATTAAAAAGTGATGAATTTGAATTAAAGGTAAAGAAGGCAACCTTAAAGAATTGTTTTTAATGATACAGAAAGACATATTTATAGAATACAATGGCTCAATAGAAAATGCCAAATATAAAGGGCAAAATGTAAAGCTGGGGTGATGTTAGTAATATAGTGTGAATATACAAACAGATGCCTAAAGGGATACTACAGAGTTTTAGGATAAAGAGAAAGGGTATTATTTTAGGTGACCAAGAAAAGATATTTTAAATGAAAAATATCAAAGAGAACAATTTATACAGATGGCTTGATTGTTAAAATCCTTCCTTATAAGCATCATCTGGAGAATCCTGAGCATCTGTATAAAAAGCCAGAAAAGTCACATTTTGTCTGTAATCTCAAAAATTGGTAGGGGGAGACAGAATGACTCTCACAGTTCACAGGCCAGCAAATGCATCTTAATCGGTGAGCTCCAAGTTCACTGATGGACCTTATCTCATAACATATGGTAGAGAAACATACCAGACTACAACCTTAGACCTCATTCAGTGCACATAATTATACATGCATAAACATATATATGGGGTATATTACATAGTCACAAAAGATGAAAAGATGAAAGAAATATAGATTTATTATAAACTCTAAACCAAAATTCTTAAGTTTTTCTTCATATTTTAAAATTACATAGCATCTTTCAAACTTTCATCTTTCAAACATGTGCTTCACTGGAAAATGGTTTCCTTTCTGGATAACTGGATAAAGTGGATATACAGGTTTCAACTTCTGTTTGAGAGACTCATCTACAGATAGTTCTTTTCTACAATTAATTTATATCTACTCTAACAATCTAGAGAAGGATGTTTTGTTGACATTTCTTTGAGGTCAGAATTTTATGGTCCATTCTTTTTGGCTGGTTTTCATATGGAGGCTAGGGAACTGGCTGTACACTATTGTACAGTAACAAGTGTATTAGCCTAAGATTGAGTCTTTCTGGATCTGATTGACTGTTTTCTACATGATCACACCCAAAACAACAACAAAAACAAGTATCTAAGAGGGTCAAGGTCAATGTTTTTAAAATTAAATACTAATATATTTTCATACAAGGTAAAAGTTGAATTTTACCATGTTACACTCAAAATAATTTTTCATGTATAAAAATATTATATACACATACATCATTATACATCTGGATATATATTATTACAGATTTTTCTTACTAAAACCACTTAATTTATTCATCTATTTCTTTATTACAGAGAAGGCATTTTCTACATTTTGTTTTACTACCATGATAAAATGTTAAGGAGGAAACTGATAAAATGTTATTGTCTAAACACAGGTAATCTATCTATCTATCTATCTATCTATCTATCTATCTATATATATATATATATATATATATATAGAGAGAGAGAGAGAGAGAGAGAGAGTAGGGAAACACTCTGGATTTTTATTAAGCAAAGTAATGTTTCTAATTGACAATAAACTTTATATTATAATAGATAATTTATCCACAGAATTTTCCTGTGTTTTCAAAATTCAGTTGAATATGAGACTATGTCTAATAATTATATTTTTACTGAAATTTATATTAACATACATAGATCAGTTTTCCAATGTCTGAAGTATCATCATTCTTAATTGAGAAGAATCATACACACAGATGTATTATAAGAATGATGTCCATACCTGAAGATATCCACAACATTATCTTTTTGTTATTAGTGTGCTAACTTTATAAAATCCCCTTACAGAAGCATGAATAGGTAAAACAACACAAAACAGGATTTTTCCCTCAAAATATTATACTTAGCAGGGTATCATTAAGTATTATGTGTCACAAGTTCAAATATACTTATTTTATATGAGTCATTAAGTTGTTAATGGTGATTCCAAGAACAATTAATTGTGACATACTTATTTTCTTACATCCATCTTATTTTAGTGTTACAAGAAATACAATTCAGGCATTGACCAAACCAAAAGAAGAGAACTATTAGATTATATTTCTACTACCAGTAAAACAATGACAGTATGCTAGCATAATGTACAACCTTGGAAAATTTATTGCCATGTAAAACATCTCCAGGGGAGGCTCCAAGACCTGACACTATTACTGATGCTATGGTGTGCTTACAGACAGCACGGCTGCCCTCTGAGAGGCCCAACAAGCAGCTGACAGACAGATTCAGATACTTACTCCAAACCAATGGAGTGAAGCTGGGGACCCCTGTGGCTGAATTGGGGAAATGTTGGAAGAAGCTGAGAAGGGTGACCCCATAGGAAGACCAGAAATCTCAACTAACCTGGACTCTTGAGATCTTTCAGACTCTGAACAACCAGCCAGGCAGCATATAGGAGCTAGTAGGAGGCCCTGGACACATTTACAGGAGAGGACTGCCTGGTCTGGCCTCAGTGAGAGAAGATGGACCTAACCCTCTAGAGATATGAGGCTCCAGGGAGTAAGGAGGCCTGGAAGGGGTGTGGGAGGACATCCTCTATTAGTCATGGTGGAGGAAGAATGGGATGAGGAACTGTGGGAGTTGAACCAAGAGGTAAAAGTTAAAACATAATTAATAATAAAAGTAAAAAAATAATAAAAACTCACAAGAGATATTAAACTAAATATCAAATACAGTGTTGCCATGACTTCAAATTATGTCAGCAAAACCCAATGAATAAATACATTTTCTTTGATATGGTGTCATTATATTCTGAAGGTGGGGATAACCATGAACAATGTCTAATTGAGTTCAGTATAAAAGACTAAAGTATCAAAACAATGTTCATTTATATGAGACAAATGCATATAAGTTATTTACTGGGAATTAATGGGCTTTGTTCAAGCCAGGATTTTTTTGTTTTTTGTTTTTTCAAGTCAAGGTTTTTCAATTCCAAATCATTGGGACTAGTGAATGGTATGAGTCATAGCTAGGATACTTTCATTCTTTAAGGTTCTATATGCTGGTGATTTGGGTACTAACTAGTAACTGAAATTACTAGATTTCAGCAGTGAAGTATTATTGAGGAGAGACACCAGCTTTTGCAAAAGCTACTGTCAAGTGACTGAGTGTGAATTTTGTCTATAAACAATTACCCAGCAAGGTAAAAATCAGCATCATCCAGCCATATGTGAAGCAGAGGATGGCCTTGCCCTGCATCAATAGGAGAAAAGGCCCTTGGACCTGTGAAGGCTTAATGCCCCAGTGTAGGGGAATGCCAGGGCAGAGAGGCTGGAGTGGGTGGTTGGGTGTAGGCATACCCTCATAGAAGCAGGAGGAAGGGGGATGGGAAAAGAGGTTTCTAGGGTAGGGTAAATCAGGAAAAGTTATAACATTTGAAATGTAAATAAATACAATATTCAATAAAAAAGGGAAAAAAAGTAAAAATTCAGTAAGGAATATTTATATTTATTACAGTTAAAAAATCAGCATCTTCTTTAACTTTAGAATAATGGAAGTGATAAGCCTATAAGAAGAGAGAAATAAGATAATATAAAGTTGGGCCTGAGAGTTTGGTAAGTTTAAAGCAAAACAAGTCTACACTGCACGTTCCATGGCAACAAAAGATAAGCAGTATGACCCTATGTCAAGAAAACAAATCATCACCATCATCACAACCACCACCACCACGATCACTACCATCATCCATACACTGAATGGAAAATCACATAATATTTTGTTGAAATGAATGATTCCCTTTGAGGAACATCAAAACTGCTGCTATATAAAAGTTAAAAATATGATTTATAAACAAAATAGTTTAAAATAACACATATGTGAAATTCTCAATGAACATAATAAAAGAAATTGACTCTTTAATGTCAATGTTTCAAAAGGATACAATTCTGATCTAAATTTAAAAAATCAATATAGATCTAGAAAGCATACACAAAGATGAATAGAAAAGTTGTATTGGTATTTCTTGTCTTTTTTCTTTAGGTACATTTTCTATAAATTCTTATAAAGATATTTCTCTTTATTAAAATAAAAAATACATAAATGTTTTAAAATCAAAGCATCTAATGATAGACCTAAGGAACCACTTATCTACCCCTCAATGAAAAACTGATTTAAAATAAAGCGACTATAACTTTCAGAAATTGAAAGTAAATGCTAATTATTTCAAAAAACTCATTTTTGTCACATTTGAATTAATGCAAATACCAAACATATAAATTAACTGCAGTTATATGGAATTCAAGTGTTTATCAAAATATGAAATTGGTTTTTATGGCCAGGATTGCCAAAGGTGGTACATCGTGATTATGGCATAACAATTACATTTTCAAAGTATAAGTATTTGGGATTTGTGGTAGATGGTAGACAAAAAGTCAACCAAGTGGAGTACATGGTATACAAAACCCCCAAAAAATTAGATTCATATATCATCATAGTCTATCATATATATCTTTGAAACATTGCCCCGCCCCACTGACTCTCAAGGAAGGGCTCAGAAAAGAGTTCAGAAGAAATATAGAATAATCCCTTAGGGCTATCCTGAATTATGATATCTTGGCACAAAATAATGCAAAAATCGAAAAAAACCTACAAAGAATGTCTTCGTGGCATGAGACAGAGTTGTAGAATCCAATATATTGTGCTCATTGCCAAAGCATTGTGTTTAGTTTATCAAAGTAGTCAACTAACTTAGTCTTTTCATATCTTTGTATCTGTATCTGATTAGCTACAAGATGATTATAATAACAGCATTCATCTATGAAAGTTTCACCGAGTGCTAAGTCACATAAAAATCAACATATTTTGCCTATTTTCTGACACATAGGTGTTCTCCCGTAGCAAGTACCCATCTAAATGCGTTTCGCTCATTCATGCTTTCCACCACCACAGCAGTCATCAATACTGACACACTCTTTTGCCTACTTTCCAGATCCTACATATATATATATTTGATATATATATTTGATATATATATTTGATATATATATTTGATATATATATCAAAACATGAAGATATAGTTAAATAAAAATGTATGAAATCTTTTTTCAGTATTTAAAATATAAAAAGACATGAAGATATAGTTAAACAAAAATATATGTGATCTTTTTTCAGTATTTCCTAAGCTACATACCAAGAATGAATGAATTGCTAACCCCAACTTTATTAACGGGGCTCATTTAGGATGCTTGATGCTTCAAATGGACTCTTAGTTACACAAAGTTTGATGAAAAGATTTGCTGAAAGAAGGGGTATATGAAAGAATTTGGAGGAAGTAAAGGGAAGGAAGAAATGGTGGAACTATATTATAATCTCAAAAATAGAAGAAATTGGTTTTTTTTTTAAATGTTTGCTGAACCTAATTGGTATGCTAGTGGACTCACAATCCCAGAACTGCAGAAGCTGAAGGAAAAGAATCACTGTGAGAACAACTTGAGTTACAAGGGAGCTCAACCCAATCCTGGTCTATATAGGAAGATGCAAAAGACACAATTTTAATTTCAAACACCAAAAAAGAAAACAAACAAACATACAAACAACAACAACAAAACAATAACAACAAAAACATATGTTGAACTAGACTCACTTGCAACACATTGTCTGGGGCTGATCGCAGTGCCCTACACTATTAGCAAAACTAGTTGAGTAATTTTTTTCAAACTTGTGTTTTCACATTCTGATTCTTACTACTAATTACTGAACATTTTTGAACTTCCCATTAGGGTAGGCAGATGATTTGATGGATAAAGAGATTGACATACAAGTACTAAGACTGGAGTTCAGATCGAAAAACTAATACAAATGCTGCATGGGTATGTGGTGGCTTCCAGTAATTCTAGCTCCTAGGAGGTATATCTGGGTACCTCAAGAGTAAAGCGAATAACAAGATAGACCAGTAATAATGACTCCAAATTCTATTGTGGTTCTGCTGCAATGAATTAGTTTAAGAATGATCAATCAATGTCCTTATATCAACCTCAGTCCTCCACACACATGTACACAGATGCACATTTACACATACACATGAGCTCACATACATGTGCACCATCCACATATACACAAATTTTCCATTAATCAAAAACCTACTTTGAGTTAAGATAAGAATGTTTTTTTTTCTTTTGGAGGGGGAAATCAGTGAAATTTTATGAAGTTTAAATTACATTAATTAGAACAGTAACACTATAATCATGTGTTCAATATTTAAAATTATATACTACTAGTTTTTGATAGTCTAGACTTTTTATTTGAAAAAAATATAAAATTACCCTTGAATATATATAAGTCAAAACAAGAGTCCACTAAAGGAAATATATTAATGTAAAGAATAACTAATAGGATATGATAGAGAAGGCAGAACTAGAAGCATTTGTATTTGAAACATAGCAGAAACATGCAATGGAAATGGCAAAATGGGATTTTTGTTTATAATTTTATTATTCTTTCAAATGAGCCATAGTATTCAAATCAATGTGTTTGTTCGAAAGGCTTTTATTGACATATTGTTTTCATATATGAAAAACTTAACTACCTGTAAGTAAATACATTGCATAGCAATAATACAATTTGACAAACTATTCATCAAATTACTAGTTAGTAATAACCAGGTTAAAATGCCACGAATATACCTGCTCAAAAAATTAAAGCAAGTAATCAAAATGATGAAAATCAAAGGAGTTATTTGAATAAAAATGAACATTTTAGCATTTTTTCATGTTACTGAAAGAATAAAAATATATTCAAAAACAACAGGTAACCTCAAATTTTAATACTTGAGAATGTGCTCAAGAAATATTTTATTTTACTTTATTGAGCAATGTTGTGAGAATCAGGCAAATTTTATCCCAATTCATTACTTGAACAAAATCCTCATAATTGAACATCTTATTTCCTTAATGTTGGTGTTCTTTGAAATAGTGTGTGTAGTACATTTTCTGAACTGCATGTAAGTATAAGAAATGATCACATATCAATACAACTGACATTTACAGGATACATGTTTTTTTGGGGGGAGTGGCAGAGCAGAACAGTGAAGCCAGTGTCCTGTGTATGCCAGGAACACTGTTTTTACCTGAGTCCACCTGAAGGTCCAGAACGAAGTGAAACTAAGATTATATCCACATTTGAACATTTTATACTTCCTTGAGAGTAGCCAAAGATTCTCTCATCACATTTTGAGTTGAAATATTTGGGGATAGAATCAATCATCTCTACTGTGAAAAGTACCAATCCTATAGACATTTTTTCTGTATATTCAGAAATAAGAATAACTATTGAGATTGGAAATATGTGGGACAAAGACAAAATTAACATACTGAAATATGAGAATGTTGTGAGTTCTGATAAAAAAGTGGATTGCTCAACAGAGCAGATACTAGTCTACATGAAATCAAGGTCCAGAACATTTGACCCTGTAAGAATTTGAACATCTTGCATCACAAAGACTATTATTGGGGAGGCAGGTGACCATATCAATGCAGAACATTTGTACACGTGAATTGTACCTTCATTATATGTAATTTGATATTCACAAAAGAAGGCCATGAGAAAAAGGCTTCTAAGCTTTCAATGAGTTTTTGTTAACTTGATCCAAACTGCAAGCTTACCCACTCCAGTTGCTGCAAACCAGCTATGGTCAGTGCCATTCCTTAGATGCCAATAGATGGCATTGTTGCATCATGCAGTTCTGCCTTGTCTTCCAAACAGAATTTTACAACATTATTCAGGTCTTTGTGAATTTCCCCAGCATCTTTATGTAAGTTGTTTGAAAAATCTATGTAAAGAAACTTTCCAGCCTCTGTGATTTTGACTTGTTTCTCCATGAAAAGTATAGAGGAACTGGGTTATTTCCATTCTGAGTTATATAAAAGTCACAGGATCAAACCATTCAACCTTCAACAAATTCTAATTTTTGACCTTATTCTTTCCATTTTATTAAAACCATGAGCATATTTTTTATTGTGTATGTAGAGATGTGGAAGAGAGTTTTGGCTTTTCACAAGCCAGTAAACTAGAAACATGTCACAGATTTATAATGCTTCAAGGCATTGAAACTTAATGAAAAATTAATTTTTGTATTTTAAATACAGTTAGATTTAATAGCAAGTATGTCATCGACATTTTTGATCATTTCTGTTTTAATGAAAGCAAAATGTCTTTTCTCCCCAGAGATAGAATCAATTTTTATAACTAAGTTTAAAAAGTCATTAAACTTTTAAAGTGTTGAAATCCTATTAATTAAATGCAAAAGTTTTTTTTTCAATTTTTGCTTCATCAAAAGTATCTAAAAGTTTCTATAATTTAGAATGACTTCCATTTGTCATTTCTTTAGAGAGACAGTTTTCAATCAATACTGATAGTAAGGTACAGGCAAATATAAAGGAAATTTATGAAAACAAAAGTATATTTAAATTTCCTATAGTTTACCTTTTCAGATTAGTTTTAAGAAATACTGTCTTTCAAGCATCGAGTTTAGTCAAGCATTACATATATATATGTATTTATATATATATGCATATATAATATATATATACATATATAATTTGATATAAAGAAGATATGGAAGTGTGGCATTTCATACAGGTAATACATTATTTCATGGATAGAGTAGAGTTGAGTCCATCTTTTAGTTACAGTTAGAATTTCACAGTGAGTATGCCTATTGACGTCTATCTCCCAAACTTAATCTAAAATAGGTTCCTATTTTTTTGTACAAAATGAGTAAAACAAAGACTTTAGAAAATATAGTCATAGAATTTGTTTTGAGTATGCTGGACTGAAATCAGATTTGTTTCCTCTAATTTTCCAGCACAGTGGTTCTCTATCAATTTGGACAAATAAAGAATATAGAAAAAAAAAGATATATTTATTTGTATATGCTTTTGTATCCAAGAGGAAAAAAACAATGATGACCATGAAAAACATTGAAGGAAAGATTTCATAATTAAATTAAAAATAATTATCTATGGGAGGCTTGCTTTTTTAACGGGAAATTTAGGGCGAGTAGATTAGGGAGAGAAGGGAGATGTGGGGAAGGGAGTGGAGTGTGTGAAAACTATAGTCAACATGCATTGTATAAGAGCTGAACCTATTTTCAGTAAAGAAAACAGTTTAGAAGTATGTCTTCCCATTTCATGCAAGCAAGCACCATTTAGAAAAATAAAGGAAAGACAACATAACTCGAAGAATTATGAATGAAAATTTGAAAGGTTGAAAAATAAACTTAAAGAATAGAGTAAATATATTTGGTGTTGAAAAATGAAGAGACTGAAGGAAAGGCACCCAGAGACTGGCCCATATTGGGATCCATCCCATTGGCAGGCACCAAACCCCTGTATGCAACCCCATGTTGTGCTTGCAGACAGGATCCTAGCATGGCTGTCCTCTGAGAGGTTCTACCCAGCAGATGACTGAGACAGATGCAGATACTCAAAGCCAACAATTGGACTGAGGATGGACATGTATGGAAGATTTAGGGGAACATATAAAACAGCTGATGGGATTGGCAACCCCACAGGAAGAAGAACAACAGTATCAACTAACCTGGACCCCTCAGAGCTCCCAGAGACTAAGCCACCAACCAAAGAACATACACACATGGGCTGGTCCATGGCTCCTGCTATATGTGTAGCAGAGGACTGCCTTATCTGGCCCCAGTGGGTGGGGATGTGTTAATCAACTAGAGACTTGATTCCCCAGGGAAGGCAGGATGAGGTTGGAGTAGGTGGGTAGGTGGGCAGAGCAATGACTTAGAGAAAAAGAGGAGGGGTTTGGGGTGAAGAACTCATGGAGGGAAGGGACCAGAAAGTGGAGCAATATTTGGAATATAAATAAATTAAATAATTAATAAAAAAGAATAGAGCACAGTGCTAAAGTACACAAGTTTCAGTTGTATGATGAATAATTTCTGGATATCTTATGTAAAACCTGGTGATTCTAGTTTACAATACCATTTTTTTATTTTTGAATTTTACTTAAAAATATATTAGACACAGAGTTACCACTGAAGAAAGAAAAGCAAAGTGATGTAAATTGCAAATAATTTAATTTGGGTAATTATTTCACAAATCTTGTATCAATAACCACACACTATACATTCATGCACAGTTTATGTTAAATACATATCAATAAGTGTGAGAGAAAATAGACTTCTGAGTTATTAAAATATGTCTACTGAAAATCCACTATTTTGTTACTACTCCTCTCTATTTGATTCTCCTTGAAACACAGAATAACCTGGAAAAATTATCAGTAAAACCAAACTATCCATGTAAGATCATTAATAAAATGTGAGTGCCTCTCTTAGACAAAAAGTATCAATATCAATATGCTTAAGGGTAGTAATGTTATAATTTTCTCCAGGGAACAGTTTTCCCTGACAACTGGTAAACACTGAAGCATGACATGCTTCAATCACATGAGAATAATAACAGCAAGTGAAGTTTTCAGGGCCCAAACTAAGATCATAAACAGTCCATGGTACTTTCTTTATGAGAATATTCGGTAGCCTTTTGATACATTAATGGAGATTGCTTGGACCTTTATATCCACTTTATTTGCAAACCACGGTATGTCAGTCAGTACTTACTTAAAAATCTACTCTTTCTAAAGACAATTAGAATATTCTACAATAGAGAATTTTACAATAGAGAATAGCTTTGTTCATGTAAATGTATAACAAATGACAATTACAGGTCAGTATTGTCCCTATAGTCCCAGTTAACAACCTCCCAAATCAGAGGTGTATAATAAAAAATAAATAAAAGTGAGCACCAAATATTAATCATTCTATTTAGGGAAAAAATCTTCAATAATCTGAATCAATTAAGTTTTAGTAAATACAATATATGGATAAAATAGTAAGTCCAATGTTAGCAAGATGGATCAGTGGTAAAGGCACTTGTTATATATATGATGCTCTTAGCCTTATGACTTTACTTTCATCTTCAGAATCTATGAAATGTTTGAAGTAGACAATGAACTACCACAAAGTTGTCCTTTTACCTGCAAACAACTGCCATGGCTTGTGCCCTTAGCATACACACACATTAAACATTTTACATATATTTTTTTTAATTTTAGATATTTTCTTTATTTACATGCGAATTTCTCCATTCCCAGT
>NC_045030.1:89017783-89030522 GCF_008632895.1 Mastomys coucha
AAGTGACCATAGGTGCATAGGTTCAATTCTGGGTCTTCAATTCGGTTCCATAGATCTACCTGTCTGTCTCAGCTTCCGAGTGACAGAGAAGGTTCAGTGTCCTCTTCTGCCCCTTCCCTGCAAGTGGAGGGCCTACCTCCAGAGAGCACATTAAGCCAGAGACCCAGGCGGCAGCCACCATTTTCTCTTGGGTGAGGTTCTGAGACTGGAGCAGCCAGCCCGGAGGTGCCTTAAGCCAGAGACCCGGGTGGGATTCGCCATTTTCTCTCAGGTGAGTTTCTGAGACCTGAGCAGCCAGCTGGGAGCCACAAGCCCCACGACTCCCAGGGGAGCCGCAGGGCAGCAGGGACACGATCCTCTCAGCTTCCGAGTGACAGAGGAGGTTCAGCGTCCTCCTCTGCCCCTTCCCTGCAACTGGAGGGCCTACCTCCAGAGAGCGCATATATTTATTTTTAATAATTCGTTTTAATGCTTAAGAAGTTCATGAAGGGGGCTGGCGAGATGGCTCAACCGGTAAGAGCATTGACTGCTCTTCTGAAGGTCCTGAGTTCATATCCCAGCAACCACATCATGGCTCACAACCACCCATAATGATATCTGACACCTATTCTGGTACATCTGAAGACAGCTACAGTGAATTAATTATGCTCGAGCATTGAGCTGGGCTGGAGCGACTGGGGCCGGAGTGAGCAGCCATCAGTATAGCTACAGTGTACTCATACACATAAAATAAATAAATAAAATAAATAAATCTTAAAAAAAGAATAAGTTCATGAAGTATATTGTCCATAAAGCATTACCAGGTATGGAGTGCTGAAAAACAAGCATAGTATGAAATAATGTCTATAATTATGCAAAATACCCTATGAAGGAGAACATTTTTGAATTAATATTTATAGAAGTCAATTTTGCTGGACATGTTTTAGTTACCTGGCAGGTCATGAAGAAAACAAGATCAATACCCAAAGTGTCTGTAACATTTATTCATACCTTTATAAAGCAGTGCACCTTGAGGTTATATTAACTTCAATTTATTACATAATCTGCTTTAATGTTTATAGTTATGATAAATACTGTGGTGCTCTCTGGAAGTCATAAAACTATCTAAAATGATGGCGTTACTTTACATTGAGTACTTTACCTTAGATTAATTGAAGAAGAACATATATGCAGAAGTTAAATATTTCTCATTAAATATTCAAGAATATTCTGTATACTACATATCAACTACTTTGACATTTTCACTCTCTTTTAGGTAGTTCTTTTTCTAGAGTAGTTTCCCTTATTAAGCTCAACTCTAAATCTAGACATATTAAGATCACTTAGGAGGCTGGAACAGGTCAATCATGAGGTAAAGGCCATCATAAACTACATTTTGTGTTCAAGGTTAGCCCAAGTAACAAAGTCTCTAGTGAGACCATTTTTCAAACCAAACCAAACCAAACCAAACCAAAAACAATAACTAATAAAACAAGAACAACAACAAAACAAACAGAATATAAAGCAAAGCTGAACTGTACTACATGTTTTATCTGGCAGTCTCCATACTTTCAAATCAGAGTAACGCTGACAACCAGCTAATTATTAAAGATTTCTTACCTCAAAACTTCCATGGAATTCAGAGCTATTACTTTTTCCATAAATATTCTTTTGTTTTCAATATTGCTTAAGCATTTCTCACATGGTATTGTGCTAAGGGGCCTTCACCATTTATATTACTCTATCCCATATATTTTCAAGTTTGCTACTGTGTCTTTGAAACTTTAATTCTATATGTTACAAAGTAATATCTGCCATTAAATTAAATTACCATTGGATTAAATATCAATGCCAGTAGTGGTAAGAATCCATGAAAAGCATGTGAACAAACTGGGTGGCAATAAAAGGGATGAAAGCAGGGAGGGCATATAAAATCAAGGAAGAAAAACCACTACCATGCATGTCCTGTCTTTGTTAAAACATTGTTCACTATCTGACATTATCAGAAATACGAGTGCTTCTTCTTAGAAATTCCTTGATAAAGGGTTTAATGTTGTCATTCAGACTTTTAATGTAGCTTCATGTCTTATTCTTTGGAATTATGATTTCTTTCTCCTTTTTTCCTCTGTGACCTTTATAACATGGTGTAAGAAAGAAAGGGTCAGATGACTCCCCATCTATATCACAGAAGGTCAGAAGGTTGGAGCGTAAAGCAAAGGTGGAAAGTGAAAATATTTGCATCAACTTTGACTTTTTTGTGCTCCTGTCTTTATTTATTACATAAATATTATATCAATAATAAACTCTCTTAGCTATTAGAATTATTAATATTAAGAAAATGTGATGTTTTCCTTCCCTGTATTTAGTTCTGTAGAGGCTGCCATCTAATGATAGGATAGTGCACTAGTGGCTCCTGGGCTGTATCAATATCAATAATTGATATGTTCTCTGGAACTCATTTGACATTTTATGTTAAAAGTAATTGCCAAAAATTTAATAATCTCAAGATTTAAATTATGAATATATATATATTTAAATACTTAGTAAATTTGGATAATCTTATAACATTTGGACACTATTTCAAGACAAGAAGCTGGGGTTCAGTTCTTATGGTTAGATCACTTTATGAAATCTTCATATGCATACCAATGTAATTTGCTCATACTAATTTGCCTTTTTACTGTCCCTTATTTGTCTATTCTAATGGGCTGGTCAGTGTCCTGTTGAGAAATTGTAACATTGTGCTATCATATGATCTATATATAGATAGATAAAGAGCAAAAGAGAGAGAGAGATCGAGAAAAGAGATATCACCCCTGTACACACACAAACACACACATACCCACACACACACACACACACACATTTTTTTCAGGACTTAGAAACTTAGAACAGTTGAGTCAGTAATGAAATGAGTAGTCATGTCTCGATTTCAGTGCTCCCATGCTGAATTCAGCACATAATAGCTCACACTGAAGCAAACACTTAGAAGCAAGCCTGTCAAAAGCTAAAGAAGGGATTACCTCAGGGATGTGCCTGTCCCTTTGAAGAAAGCTGCCTTTGGTAGCTTTTCATGCAGCTGCTTGGCTACCTATTTTCTAACAATATCCCAATCAGAACTGCCTGGTCTCTATAGCTCTCTGAAGACACAAATAAAACCTGGGCAGATTTATATCTTTGTAACTCTCCTTCCTTTCAAATAAATTTTATTAATTATTTCCTGAAAAATTTTTTTTTATATATATAACATACCAGAATCACTAACTATACTATAAATATCTAGCCTAATGCAAGTTGTTTCACATTATGAAATATTTTCCCAGTGTTTAACTAAGACTGATGTTATCCCTAAAAATATTAAAAATCACGTGGCCCAGATTGCTCTTTTAAACGCTACTGGTACATTATGAAAGGCTGGTTGGAGGCAGTTAAACTCATTGTGATTGGTAGGAAGATGGTAAGGTCTTTTAAAAAGTATACTGTACTGGTTACTACTATATAAATAAGGCATGCTAAATAAAAGCATTCTAAGCAGCAAAATTCTAACCATCCAGAGAACATGCTTCTATATTTACCTTGTGCCCCCCTCACCTTGGTGCTGGTCATGAAATATGTTTTAGGACTTACAGAGTACCATTATTTCTTGTGCTTTATAATTGTATTCTAAATAAGTTTCTAATTTTATCAACCACGTTGGAATGGACTGGATCTTTTATTATTATCATGGCTTGTATTAGCAAGCCAGGTTTTTTTCAGAAGGCCATTTGTCTCCTGATCTTCATGGTTTTAATATTCTGTATTTTTATAAGGCTAAATTTGGATATATGAATAAAATGTACATAGAGAAATAAGACAGGTATTTAATTATTTATGAGTATTTACATTAATATTCATGAAATCCTGAGTGTTTTAACCTTTTACATACTTTTCAGGTTCCCTCAGATAACTTCTATGCCAGGAAATACAAACCAGAAATGGGCTTGAATAAGATGACTTGCCAACATCCACAAGTACAAAAGCACTGATTAGATGACACCCATTTTCCCATAACTATAAAGATTTGCTATTGTGTTTGGCACATAGCTATGACAATTTGCAATGTTTGTAAGTAATATGTGAAGTAAAATAAGATATTACATTTTTCTTGTTTATAATTTACAACCAGATCAATTGTGTTGGGTCTCTAAGAATTCAGACAGACAACCCCCCACCCGCAGAACTATCAGAAACCTCATGCCAAGAACATTATAGAGACACAATCATACAGCTGTGCTCATAATTTCTTGCTAGCATATGACAAAAATGTTTACACTTGACAAAACATGATGGTAGGTTTATGAAAGAAAAGTTGAAAAACTCATATTGTTTTGACATTGATTTTATATGACATACTCTAGAACAGTTTTCAACTTAACCTGTATGCTGTATAAACCACCCTTTCATAAGAGTCTCATATCAGATATCCTGCATATCAAATATTTATATTATGATTCATAACAGTAGAAAATTATATTTATGAAGTAGCAATGAAATAATTTTATGGTAGGAGGTTACCGCAATGTGCGGAACTGCATTAAAGGGTCGCAGCATTAGGAAGGTTGAGAACCACCGATCTAGAGCTTCTCAGAAGTATGCTATGTTAGGGATAATAGAAATTTTCAGTTTAGCAATCATATTGTCTAACATCAACAAAACTTTTGTTTCTGTTGAATGACATATATCAATTATAGAGGGTTTGCAATAAAGTTTCACTTTGTTAGAATACAATGTAATTGAATCTTTTTTGTATTAATTAGTTTCAAATAGTCTTGTTGACATTCTAGATAGAGACACTCTAAATAGGGAATTGTTCATTTTTGGTTCATAGTTTGAGAGGTCTCATAGTAGGTAGGGTGTAGTAAAGCAAGCCAGTCTCACTATGTTTTGTCAAAGACACTCAACACTGAGCTGGTTCTGCTCCAAATATCCATTTTCTCTCTCATTATTTGTCTATCCTTTCTCTGAGCATATAAAATAATACCACTTTTACTTACATGCAGGATGGGTTCTTTTCTATTCTCTTAATCCTCAAGAAACCCATCACAGAGATACTTAGAGGTGTTCTTTTCCAAATACTCAGATAATGTTAAGTACACTCAAGTATAAAATGAACATTTACCATAACTCTTATAAATATCAATTGTTTATGTATTTTACTGTATCGAACTCATCAAAATAACTACATTTTCATAACAAATGCCATTTTGAAATTTAAGAAAAATAATTTTGGATTTTCTGCATGATATCTAAATTATAAGAAATGATTATACATTTGATCTTTATAGCTAGGGAATGGTAAATTGCCAATAATATTGTGTTACAATGCAAAGGGTGGTGTTTATGCCACTATTTCTGACAATGTTAATTTTGAAACTACTTGTAAGAATGAATTTTTAATGGGCTCCATTCTTAAATATACTAACAACTGTATGTGCTTTAATACACAGATGAGAATAAAGTCACTTAATTGATTAATTAGGTAATATTTGAATGATCTTGATGATCATGTATTTGTCTTTTACCCTGACTTTCTCATGTGAAACATTCTAGATATTAATAACTGTTTAACAAAACAGTTTTTTTAAACTTCCTAGCTTTGCCAAACCATTCTCTAATTCCTGAAATGAGGTAAATACCATGTATATGTATACACACTTGCCTACATATGATAACCCAAACATTGATCTATTCCTTTCATATCATAATTAAACTCTGTAAAACTTGAATTACTCCATGTGACCTTAGCTCCATCACACCATGTAAAATTGTGATATATTTATGTTATGCTTTTAATTCCTTTAATATTTGTGCTGTTCGTATTTCACAGTTCCAATGTGCATCCTTGAACTCTTACAATATAACAATCTCTGTGATGTTTATTTCACACATATATCTCTGCAGAAAATGCTTTATTCACATGTTTTCTATCTAAATTAATCCTACAGTTTGCAAAATTTTTGTTCTGAATAAATGATTGTATGGTATCATTCTGAAAGCTTAGATTTCTAGTTAAAGTATTTTGAGATATCCTAAAACCATCTCTTAATACTCAAGAGAATTAAATAGCAAGAAAAATAACAAATTGATGAAAAAGCACCAATTATCATGAGCTACAATCTTCTTGTATTTCTTACTTTAACTTATATCTGTGCTATAGCTGTGCTTTCAATAAAACTGTCCTTAAATACTAATGTATATTTTATATGTTTTTACTCAGTTGGAATATAAATTCATTTTTATTTTTATGGAAAGTATTACTCTACCTTTTCTGAGTTCTTAAGGTAGCTGTTTTTGGAAGGAACCGATAAACTACTGAGTAAATAATATGACTTTTTAAATTATCATATTTACACATATTTACATAGCATAGCATAGTATCTCTAAGGAATTACCATAGTTTTCTAAAACCCAACTTACAAAATCTGTTATTCCTACATCTATGGGCTATTGTATTTATTCATAAACTTAAATTTGTAAAGTAAACAATTTTATCATTATATCCTAATAGAATTTTGGTAGGAGTTAGACTACTGACATAAGTAGACTAATACATTGATTTTAATAGAACAAACCCACATATATCTAACTGTGTAATGGCTAATTTATGGAGAACTGATTATGTAACTGTTGTTAGCCTTCAAATATATGTCATGACCTCATTTTTTTTCTAGTAACTATATTTATCTACTTGAAATCTCATGTGATTATGATTCTATTTGCAAGCGCACAAATTATACAATGTCACTCTCAAATGGCTAACTGACAAGCCTCTAGCTTTGCTATGTACTTATTACAATAGCATGGTCCATAGTGAGATAACCTTTCACTTTTATTCAAACTGCTCACTGGCTTTCCATTACTGATTTAAGTTCTTTCATAGATTAGTATATATATATATATATATATATATATATATATATATATATATATATATACATATATATATATATATATATATATACATATATATATTTGTGGGCACATTTAGTTTATCATCTTTTCCCTCAGTTTCTAAACATTCTATGCCCTTCAACTAAGGTAGTTCAATTGCAGAATGCTTCAAACTAAATGACATTCCTCTCCAGATCTTTCTCTTTGCACAACTGTTGTAACATTGGTTGTTGTCTCCTTTCACTAACAAAGTGATGCTATTGAAAAAAGAAAGCATGAAGCTATGTAGGAAAGCATGAGATATGATTGAGTTCCAGTTCCTCTTTCTACACTTCTTGCTGGTAGACTGAAAATCTTCACACTCTCCTACTACTTATGGCTTCCCAAATTCTATGGATCTCAAATAGGATTCTGTGGACATAAAGAGTCTGAGAAGCGCCTTTCTCAGTGTCATAATTTAGCATCTCAACACTCAGGAATCTCCTATATTTATGCATTAACATTAGTGTGCATTTGCTTTATAAATACAACCCCCAAATCACCATTGATTTATCCATCTATAGTTTCTGTTACTCCCAGGAACTACATAAATAGCTATTCTGTATATTCCCAATTATTATATACTAAGTCCCAGAAAGAATTGGGAGTTATATTTGAAAGACTGAGTGTATGTTCTAGAGCCTTTCAATGCCTAGTGATGAGTTTCAGTTTATATGAAAAGACAAGAGACAATGGTAGCTAGTATAGAAGGCTGAAGATAATGCGTTCAATTTAATTGAAATTTCGGTTGAGGACAGTGATAAGTACCACATTGAAAAAAAAGAACAGAAAAGAAAAGAAAACACAAACAAGAAAAATACTAGGTAAGCCACAAGGGAATTTAGGATTAAAAAAAAAGTCTTAGCCTCAAAGGGATATATAATTGTTACTTTTTATTATCTTCACTTTTTGTTGTTTGTGGTGAGTTTATGGGTATAGCTTCTGATATTACATAGGAGACACAACCTCACAGCAAATTTCCTGATATCTAGCTCTTAGAATCTTTCTACCTGCTCTTCCACATTGTTCCCTGAGCCTTGAGTGCTAGAGTGTTTTGTAAATATATCACTAGGGATGGAATCCACAAATTCGGATTTTGATTGGTTGTGGTTTACTGTGTTGCAAAGAGAAGTTTCCATGATGAGGGAGGGAATGAATATTATACCTATCTGTGGGTATAGTAACACATTTTCCAAGATTGTTGATAGTAATTGTACTGCTTTAGTAAAGTGGTGGTTTTCAGTTCTCCTCCGTTTCCATGACTTTACTAGCCCTTAGTACCAGTTAGCTAGTGGTAATTAGAAAGATTACCAGAGTATGAGTGCCACTACTGCACCCTTATTGTGTCAGGCTAATCTTTGTTATGATTTAAAGGTGCCATAGCATTATAGGATTGTTAATTGCTGTCCCCCGTTAGGCCCTGCATGACTACTGCTGCATGAAAGCTAGATTTTTTATTACATATTTTCTTTATTTACATTTCAAATGGTATCTCCTCTCCTGGTTACCCCTCAGAAAAAATAATAAAAACAAAAACAAAAAAACAAATTCTTAACCCTATTTTTCCCCCCTCCCCTTGCTCACCAAACCACCCTCTCCCACTTACTGGCCCTGGCATTCCCCTACACTGGGGCATAGAACCTTCACAGGGCCAAGGGAATCTCCTCCCATTGATGACCAACTTTGCCATCCTCTACTATACATATGCAGCTGGAGCCATGAGTCCCCCCATGTGTACTCTTTAGTTGGTGGTTTAGTCCCTGGGAGCTCTGAGGGTACTAGTTAGTTCATATTGTTGTTCTTATGGAGGAAACCATCTGGTCAGATCTAGTTCAGGGCTCTTTGGGACCTACACCTGAAGTGCATGGTGTCTTCAACAGTAGAGATTACTTTTAATATAGGTAGCTAGTATAGGTTTTCTATTTTATTCCTGGTACCCCAGTCTATTTATTCAGAGTAACAATATTACATAACAGAGATTTATAAAGAAATAAAAAATGGTATTCTTGAATTCTATTTTCAAATGGAACTTTAAAACTCACTGTAGTGATGATAGTTAATAAACAAAGGATGCTTTTATATGGGCTCAAATGAAAAGCAAATGACACATCTGGAAACAAGTCATGTATATAATTTGTGAGGTAAGACAGATGAGGTTGCTGTTGTTAAAGTACTAAACTATAAATATTTATCTCCTGTAATATGTCTATACATTTTTCATGATGTTTGGTTTTTGCACTTGCTTATGATGTTTGTTGATATTCTAAGAAAACAAAAATAGAAATTGTAAATAAATGGACTATTGTATTCACTCCTACAAGATATGCTACATACTCTGTTTTGTATTTATTTTGTCTGTTTTGTCAGTATATCTCAATAGAGTGAAAGAAAGTAATGTAAATAAAAAAGATTTTTAAGGAGGCTATTTTAAACAGATCATTTTCCTTAATTAATATGTACAACCTCACTAGAAAATCTTTATTATGAAGCTACTCAGGATCCTCCAATATTTTTTAAGACTGAATCCAAATTCCTGAACATGGTATACAAGACCATGATCCACTTAAGCATCATTATTTTATTTTTATATCTCAACATTTCCTGGAAGCAAAATTTCTTCACAAATCTTTCACATCGACAACAAATTCAATCTTCATTTGTTTTCACATTACAGGTATTATCACTAACCACTTCTGCCACTCTGACTTTTGCCAAATACAATACCCAAAATATTCTTGTGGGTTATATACCTTTCTACATTGATTATCAAATTACTTTTCTTCAATGGATTCTTCCTGGGTATAGAAACCACATAAATGGATGGTCTCAGGTCTAGCAGAAGACCAATACAGCATAAAATCAGTAGTATTTTCTGGAGAATTATTGTATCATAATGATTTGTTTGAGTATTTTTACCTTAGTGGTCTTTTGCTTGTTTATTATGGTTTCTGATTTTCTGTTTTTATGGGTTTTACTTTGTTGGTTTCAGTGTGTGTGTGTGTGTGTGTGTGTGTGTGTTTCTCATGCCTTTTCTTCCCTTTGTTTTTACCAGTTTTGATTTGTTTTATTCTGGTTTCTTTGTTTTTTATTTGTTAACTTGCTTTCTAAGGTAGAGAGAAAGAAGGCATGGAGTTGGATGAGTAGAAAGGTGGGAAGGATCTAGGAAAAGATGAAGGAGAAGAAACTGATCAGGATTTATTACTTGTAAACAATTATTTTCAATAAACTAGAAAAATTAAAATAAATGCAACTACAAATAATATATCTCATTATTTTGCTTAAATTTACATTTCAAATACTTATATAATCTAATTTATATTGTAGCTCAGAGACAAATTAATATTCCTAGCTTCTCCCACATTAGTATAATTCAAAGAAGAAAGAAGCCTGTGCCTGTTTATTTTTCTATATTTCACTTGTCTATTGTTGTCTAAGGCATGTGAAGGATATTTCTCATGAATAAATGTATTAATGAATTAATTCAATAAAAATCATCTGAAAAATAATCAGAATTATTCAGATTTTTGAAATACAAATTAAATTTGAAGTATCAGAAGGTATGGGGAAAATTTTTCTTTCATTCACATTTGAAAATTTTACTGAATGATGTGAGCTGGATGGACATTACACTGGATATGTTATGAAAATAAAAGAACCAAATCTAGGAAAAATGATGAATTTGTCAAATACATGGTACAAATAGCTTTTAAGTTTGGCAGTAATAACATCTATAGCATTATGAATAATCATTTAAATTATGTTTTGTTTGGAAAACATTTGTGAATGAAGAGAAACATGCTTTTTAAATAAATAATCATGACCTTTGTATTAAATCCAATATTACTAACACATTTTACTGATTCAGCTTGTTAAAACCTAGGCACTTGTGATGTTTATATAAGCTGTGGTCACACTTTTCATTGAGTGAAATAGTTTACTAATTTTAATATTTAGGTACATTCATCAAAATAAATGAAATGAGGAATACAGTATAATTATAACACAAATAATTTTAGTAGATGAATAATTATAACTATGACTTTCAAATATGTTAAAAATCACAGTTGGTGTGCATTTATAAGACACCAATGGAAGTTATGTCTTTTTAATACATTGCAGTGTATAATGCTCAAATAATACCATCCACACACCTATTACTACAAGTCTCTGACGTCATCTGTGATATGAATATATTATATCCATCCTGCCAAAGACACATTGATGCATAGCAGTCAGATTTTAGGTGTTTTCACTACATTATACAGCATATCTCAAATTTTACATATTTTCTCCCTATCTACACTAGGGTCTGAATACTTTGGTTGTCATCTTTTCATTTGTTCTTTCTCTGAACCTCTGAAAACCACCTTCCAGTTTTCTGGACTTAAGAGATAAGAGTTCTATATTGTGTGTAGGAGTGAATACATATTTTTTGTCTTCTTATATTTTGTTTTACATTTCAATTTCAGGCACAGCCACAAAGGTGTGGGGTGTGTGTGTGTGTGTGTGTGTGTGTGTGTGTGTGTCCCCCTCAAAGAGTTATATTGTTTTTGAACATATCAGATAAGTATAGTGAATTTTTTCCATTTGATCAGTATTATAACACATTTAAAGCACAGCTAGTATATCCAAATCTATGTCACAAATTCATCAATTATTGTAGTTTACCTGGCAGTTACCTCAAACCATTCGGTTTTGTTTGCATTAAAGACTATAAATTTCAATCAGGTGGGACCACCTGGGATGCTCAAGGCACAGAAGTGGCAGGATAGCTGGGACAGGATCCTTTGGAACACAAGGAAAGCAGTTTTAAGAGGAAAACTCATAAGTCTGAGTGTCTCAAAAAAGAAATTGGAGAGAGCATACACCAGCAATTTGACAGCACATCTGAAAGCTCTAGAACAAAAAGAAGCATAATCACCCAAGAGGACTCCATGGCAGGAAATAACCAAAGACAGGGCTGAAATCAATGAAATGGAAAAAAAAAAGAACTATACAAAGAATCAACCAAACCAGGATCTGGTTCTTTGAGAAAATCAACAAAATAGATAAACCCTTAGCCAGACTAACTAGAGGGCACAGAGGCAGTATCCTCCTAATTAACAAGATCAGAAATGAAAGGGAGACATAACAACAGACACTGAGGAAATCCAAAAAATCATCGGATCTTATTATAAAAGCCTATACTCAACAAGACTGGAAAACGTAGATGAAATGGACAATTTCCTAGACAGATACCAGGTACCAAAGTTAAATCAAGATCATATAAATAATATAAACAGTCCCATATCTGCTAACAAAATAGAAAGAGTCATTAATAGTCTCCCAACCAAAAAAAGCCCAGGACCAGATGGGTTTAATGCAGAATTTTATCAGACATTCAGAGAAGACCTAATACCAATACTCCTCAAAGTATTCAGCAAAATAGAAACAGATGTATTCTACCCAATTCATTCTATGAAGATACAATTACTCTGGTATCTAAACCACACAAAGTCATAACAAAGAAATAAAACGTCAGATCAGTTTTGCTTATGAATATGGATGCAAAGATACTCAATAAAAGTCTTGCAAACCGAATCCAAGAACACGTCAAAACGATCACCCATCATGATCAGGTAGGCTTCATCCCAGGTATGCAGGGATGGCTCAATATACAGAAATCCATCAATGTCATCAACTACAGAAACAAATTCACAGAAAAAAAAACATATGATCATCTTATTGGATGCTGAGAAAGCATTTGACAAAATCTAGCACCCCTTCATGATAAAAGTCTTGGAAAGATCAG
>NC_045030.1:89030582-89031490 GCF_008632895.1 Mastomys coucha
TAACTCAAGCAAATCAGAGGCCTTCCTATACACAAAGGATAAACAGGCAGACAAAGAAATTAGGGAAATAACACCCTTCACAATAGTCACAAATAATATAAAATATCTTGGTGTAACCCTAACTAAGCAAGTAAAAGATATCTTTGACAAGAACTTCAAGTCTCTGAAGAAGGAAATTGAAGAAGATCTCAGAAGATGGAAAGATCTCCCATGCTCATGGATTCCAGGATTAATATAGTGAAAATGGCCATGAGTTCCTGACTTTTCCAAGACTTGGAATGTTGGATTTTGTCAAATGCTTTCTCAGCATCTAATGAGATGATCACATGGTTTTTTTCCCTTGGAGGTTGTTTATGTAGTGGATTGCATTGATAGATTTCCATATATTAAACTCTCCCTCCATCCCTGGGATTAAGCCTACTTGATCATGATGGACAATTGTTTTGAAGTGTTCTTGAATTTGGTTTGCAAGAATTTTATTGAGTATTTTTGCATCGATATGCATAAGGGAAATTGGTCTGAAGTTCTCTTTCTTTGTTGAGTAATACAGAAGTAGAGGCTCACAGCCATCCATTGGACTGAGTACAGCATTCCCAATGAAGGAGCTAGAGAAAGGACCCAAGGAGCTGAAGGGTTTGCAGCCCCTTAGGACAAACAACAATATAAACTACCTAGTACCCTCAGAGCTCCCAGGGACTAAAAAAACCAACCAAACTGTACACATGGTAGGACTAATGGCTCCAACTGCATATGTATAGCAGAGGATGGCCTAGTCAGTCATCAATGGGAAGAGAGGCCCTTGGTTCTGTGAAGTTTTATGCCCCAGTGTAGGGGAATGTCAGAGACAGGATGTCAGAGAGGGTGGGTGGTGAGCAGGGGGAGGAGGGAGGGGACAGAGTTTGTTTTTT
>NC_045030.1:89032462-89036738 GCF_008632895.1 Mastomys coucha
TAGTAGAGGATTGCAAATTCAATCATCAATAGGAGAGGACCTCGGCCCTGTGAAGGTTCTGTGCCCCAATGTAGGGGAATGCCAGGGTCAGAAATTGGGAGAGGGTGGGGTGGCAGGCATGGGGAGGGGGGAGGCAACAGGGGTTTGTTTTTGTTGTTTTTGTTTGTTTCTTTTTTTTTGGAGGGGAAACTGGGAAAGGAGAAATTTACATGTAAATAAAGAAAATATCTAAAAATAAAATAAAATAAAATAAAATAAAATAAAAATAAAAAGTAAAAATAAACTATTAAAATCACTCAGCAATTTCTAAAAAAATAATTTCCACAAATAATAATTAAGTCGACTTCCTTAAGTTATACATAGAACTTTATTGCACCTAAAGTAATTTTTAGAGTAGTAATTACACCCTTTAATCAAATAGATACATTATCTTTCTTTTTCCACATGACTTAGATCAGTTTCTAATGATATTCCTTCGAAGTTTCTGCTGAAAAACAGAATTAAACAAAAACCAGAATGTTATACTTTTACTATATAAAAATATTTCTTTCCCTTATTGAATATATCACAGATTATACAACCTTACTTTTTTATCAGTTTCCCTCAAGTCTCTATGCATTTGCCTAAAAAATTAAGCAGCACATCACATAAGCACAAGTAAAACAGTTACATTTATACTGATTTAAATAATAAAAAATCAAATGAGATATGGTATTTAATTGCAAACAGAAGTACAACACAGCTTATGATTGAAATTAAAAAGCCCTATTTACTTACCCTACTCAATCTCTGTGCCTGAGTTGAAATCACTGATGAACCACACATTCTAAACAATTCCAATCTTATTAAAATCTTGTCAGGTTGATTTAGTTCATAATAATATGGAATTGAGGGCTTCACTTGAATGATAAAATACAAATGCATGTGAATATTCATGGTCACAGATGAGAAACAGTATGTTGGAAATATTGTTAATAATGTAGATATAATATTTGCAACTGTTGATGAGTTTTTTCCCCCAATAGCCCACATAGCACCTCCCAGAGCTATGAAAGCTGGGAGGAAGCTTCCAGATCTGTGTCAGCTTAATTACCCCAAATTTTGTAATCAAACTTTGTGGTGCCTTCAGCAACAGTCTGTCTTACCATCATGTTCTGGTGGACAACCAAGAAAATGGCAAGAGCAGGTATATCTGGGGTAGGGGGTATTGGAAGATGTTTCTTTGGGACCCATTTAACAACAACTACAAAAAAATCAAAGGGAAGTATCTCAAATGTTTCACTGAGATTCTATGGCTTCTGGGTGAATCAGAATTCTTCTGCACAGAGTATCTCCAATCTATTTTTCAATTCTACTTTCAGTAAGATTATGGAATAGTAGGTTTTGGAATGGTCCTTTGAAGTGCATTTAGTGTTAATCTGCCACTACCACCTCCTTTGCCCTGCCGTTCAGGCTCCTACCCCTCATAAAGACTACCCTATGACTACTTTCTCTCCTCTGAAACTTAACCTATTTCATAGTACTTTATTTCTCTTAAGAGTATCCTCCCACCTCCAAGGCCCCTTTCTAGCTTTTTGAGTTCTACAAATACTCTAAGTTAAAGACTCAAACCTACGGACTTGAAGCAAAGATTTGTCTATGAGAGAGAGCATGTGACATTTGTCTTTCTGAGTCTGTATTATCTCCTTCAGTATAATTTTCTGGTTCCATTAATTTACCTGAATATCTCATAATTTCATTGTTTTTGTATAGCTGAATAAAGTTTCATTTTGTATTAATGCCAGGTTTTTCTTAGCTATTCATCTGTTGACAAGCATCTAGGGTGATTCCCTAAACTCATCCTGGTGAGAAGAGCAGCAATGACCATGAATGAGCAATATTGCTGGAGGGTGGACATAGATTCCCATATGTGGTATAAATTTTATAATATCATATAATAGCATTTATGTTCTACTCACTGACTAGTGAATCTATTGAAGGAATTACATTTAGCACGTGAAGCCATTTTACTCCAAAGGGTCAGATCTTGGGCTTTGAAGGAACAGCATATGAATCTTCTCAATAAGAGAAAACATGATAATCTAAATCACCAGGAAGAAAATCAGTTTGGTTTTCTATACTAAGGAAATCATAAGAATAGTATGGCTTAAGCACTCAGAGGGCATATAACTGAAAGAGTGTTCAAGATAAATGATTAAATACAACTCTGGCATGTCATAATGAAAAGAAAATTGTGTAATCATAGAAAAGAGATGAAAATAGTCTGATAACAGGATGCAAACCAGACCACAGGATGAAGAGACAGTAGCAAAGGCAAGTTGAAAGTCATTTTGATACATAAAATAAAGATTAGTTTAATGTGAATGAAAAACATTACAAAATAACATGATTTTAAATTAATTAAATTGTACTTTGCCTATTATGTATTGATATACAACATGATTTACTATTTTATACTAAGAATATGATTATTTTCTTGATAATTCACAGGAAAAGGAGAGGAAATATGGACAGAAGAGATACATATCTCTATATCATCTTCTTTATGCAATAGGCTGAAAAACCTTAGTTTTACAAATTGTGACTAATAATGAATCTTTTTCTGTCTCTATTTTGAATACCAAGAGGAAGGGCCATGTAAATGGTTGTGATACACAAAACCTTATAGCTCTTGTTGAGAAACACCTAAATGGCCTAGTTTGCCATCCCTAGGCATTTTCCAGTATTTTTTTTCCCTTTTGGCTATACAGTAGGGCCAGCAATTTGAAAGCCAGTTTGCTAACCTTGTAATAGAGACGTAAGACATAACAGGAAAATATGGACAGAAAGGCAGATACTTCATGAGTTTTGTTGATGTAGAAAAATAAATGAGGGCTGGGTGGTGGTGGCACGTGCCTTTAATCCCAACACTTGGGAGGCAAAGGCAGGAGGATTTCTGAGCTTGAGGCCAGCCTGGTCTACAGAGTGAGTTCTAGGACAGCTAGGGATACACAGAGAAACTTTGTCTCGAAAAACGGAAAAAAAAAATGAGGAATCTTTACAATCCCTAATGGAGGTAAGAGAGTTTGGATTATCAATTTTCATATATGTCAATTGCAATCAGAAGTTTGCAGTATAATATTTAATAGATGGATACTGTCTTTAGTTACCAATTATCCAGTATGTGCTGAAGGCATCCATTTACTCTCAGCTACACTATGTCATGAATGTCACTTGTATATTTGTAATTTTAGAGAGAAGCAAGGAAAACCTGAAGTAGAAAGCAGTGTTCAAGTAGGACTAAGTTAAGATTTAAAAGACTGTTGTAATGCTAATACTGGATGATATTTGAACAGGTAAAGTAAAAATTAGCTCAACTCATGATAATGCAAGGATAAATAATGTTTCTTGATATCAATACTTCTAATTTCCTCATTTAAGTAAACTGGAAATAATTTTGACTCTATTATTAAACTGCAACTGTTGTTTCATTTAGGGGTAAGCATGTTATTCTAAATCAAATTATAGAATTTCTATAATTCTAGTTTTTTCCCTTAATGAGTCACATACTGTGTTTATATGGGAAAAGGTGTTTTCTAGGAAAAAGTACATTTTTATATATTTTAAAGCACAACGGATAATTTATTTATTGACACTATTGGAGATTTTATATAATACATTTTAATAGGAGTTATCATAGAGAAGGGGGAAAATGTAATGAATTGCCTCACTTATTGAGGCATAGCACCAATCTCTTAGAGGGCAACACTGGATAAGGAAAAGGGTAGGCTTACCTAACAATATGGACAGAAAAGGGGAAACTATGTCAGTAAACAGTTTAACAACAACAAACAAAGTCCCTCTGTTTAGTATTCTATGGATTATAAAATGTATACAGTGGTGCTAATATATCAGAGTTGGAACATATAGGAAATCTACATATAATTATAGGTCTAACACATAGTAACTCTAAATGTTTATTGAACTCGACCCAGAATTCAAATTTGGAGTGGAGGAAAATGGATAGAAATTCAAGATAGCATTTACATATATACAGATAATGTATCTAATTACTTCTAAATTTAATGATAACCTAAGCAAAACTAGCTATATTTTAAAGATCTTATTTCATTTAAAACAAAGTATTTTGTTAGGATAGCAACCTGCCAATTTCAATTGGAACATCATTGCAAATGGAATAACAGATTATTCTAAGCATAATCTGCTTATCTTTTCAGGAATCTTTTATACATCTTTAAAAATTCTTTTTTTTCTATGTATGAAAGGTTTATTAGGA
>NC_045030.1:89036748-89046571 GCF_008632895.1 Mastomys coucha
AATTCTGAATACATCTCTGTCTGAAAGATTTGAGCAAATATATTCAATCAGAAATATACTTCAGCACATGAGAGGAATCAATGATAAACAATTTGTGTTCCCAATTATTAGGGTTCTATTAATGGTGCTACCCTTCCCACACTGGCATAATAAATATGCCAATCTTGGAAAGTTACATGTATGTTTCAAAATTTGGATGGAACTTGTCTAGGATATCGTTATGCTAATGTATGCTATTGTCACAATTTTAGAGTCAATTCACAAAATCGTCTTTAGGACTTTCTAGAGAAGTCCTTTTCCTGTCCATCCTTGAGACTTATGAAGATCAACAGCTCTGTCTCAGACCACATGTCTTTCTAATTTGAATTGAAGCAAACAGAGCCAGGTTCTTTTCCTTAGAACTTATCTATAATCACTAAAATACAAGAGTGAAAGAATTAGTACTTCTTTCCCAATATTCACTCACAACAATCTATTTAACTACATGATTATATTGTTTTCATTTACTTTAGTATTATAAAATATTTTTATATATTTATATTTATTTTTGATCAAATTTGATGTACATAAGTAATCTTCAGATGTAGGTAAGGAATCATCAGTTGAAGGACTGGGCTTTTGTGAAATATGCTTAGTTATTTTTAGAAAGACAAAAATACATGATTCAGCATTAAAATACCCTTAATGTCGTGTATCAATGTTTTACCAATTTTTTAAAATAATGAAATCATTTATACACCACTTTCATAATCCCTGTAAAATATCAGGTATTTTTGTTTCTCCAGAATATTCAAAATGTGAAGAAGCATGATTCACATACTGTGCTCTTCATATACTTTCTCTTACATTTCTCATACATGTGACATCCTTCATTCATATTAAACACACCAGGAGAGTCAGCTTTATATGCCTACTTGATATGTTGGTGCATGATGTATCATCTCATTTGAGAAATGATAAATGTCTGAAAAATGACATAAGAGAAGAGAATCAATATTCCTGAGATTCATTGCACAAAATAACTTTGGATGTACCCCAAGGCCATGAGACACAATTGAGGTCCATGTGTGTCAGGACTGTATTCAATTGCACAGCCTCCATTCCATTGGTAGTGGAGAGGAACAGTGGAAGGTGGTAATTAGTAGGAGGATATCCATATCTTCAAAGTAAATTACCAAAAAGTTAAATATTGGAAAGACAAATTATAGCTTGAGAAGTAAAGCATAAACTACTCAATAGAGTCTACTTATATTGGAATCAAAATATAAATTCTAATGCTCCTGAGATTGGAAATCACAGCAGGATGTCAAAATGAAAAATAGTTATAGATCCTAAAGGTCTTCAAGAAATAAGGTAATATGATGAACAGAAATATGTTTTGTATTATTAAGTAGTTTAAACATTTCCTTGGCATATCAGAAAAATGCATACCTTTCAGGAGTCTTCTAATAAGGCAAAGATTCTAGGTATATTTCATAGCTCATACACTCTGAAATTATTAACTTATTTCTAAACTGTAAGAGAAATGGACTGATTTAGGACAAGATAGTCATGGGTTGATCTATTCTTCAGTAATACAATAGCTATTTTTCTAATATAATTATTTTCTAATGTGTACACGCCATGTGTTAAATTTGTAGGAACACCTGCATAAGCTAATGGAGTTGCTATTGGTAACATTTAGGAAAGGAAAAACAATTACATGAGCCTTTCAATAGGGAAATAAAAGTAATATGAAAATTCCTGTTTCTACAATCATATTTGGTAGTGTGTAACAGAAGGTCATCTCAATTTCTGTAGAAAAGTATAAAAAGCTATGGAATATTGTATGTTCTAGGTATGTAATAATCTGAATAAAGTGGGTCATAGCAGATGAATGTGCTTTGCTTGCCATTTAGTGGCCAAGACAACAATAATCAACTTTTAGAAATCATTTACAAAAGCCACATAGAAATTTCCACTACCAAATTAAATGACTGCCCTAGGAATGTATCATTTGTGGGGGGTGTGTATGTGTGTATCTCATTATATTTCTTTGGAAAATTATTCCTCAATTTATAACAATCTAACCACTGATTATGTTACCAAAGAGTTACCACCATACCCACCTTTAAGGCAGCAGAAACAAAATAAACTTTATTTTTTCAAAATGTGCATTGCATCATGTAGGTAGTATATGTCATTAGAAGCAACATTTCAAAACATTTCACTGTGGAGTTCACTTGCCTCATTGCACAACAATGCATAATTTGAAATGAATTTGATACTCATTTCACAAATTAGAATACACTTTCCTTACAATATGTGCATCATTAAAGCAATTTTCACTGGCTTGCTAAACTAAAAAAGCTGGATAGTTGACTCTTAATCACACTGCTCATTTTATAAAACAAGACTAACTGTATATGCTAGGAGAGAAGAGATATTAAGGAAGAAGCTCATTATGTGGAAGTCAGCTCATTTTTCTCAGTTCTGATGTGTACTGACCTATTACAAAAGATATGTAAGCACCACATTCTTCAGTTATCCATAACATAACCAGAGTTACTGTTTTAAACAACTTACTGAGCATGCCACCCATACTGATTAAAATTTTCTGCCAATGGAATATTGTCTATCTTCCGTGAAATGATACAGAAAATCTTTGTATTTGTTTTTAATCTACCTCTTTTAAATTCTTTTATCCTTCTCAATCACATTTATTGAACTTGCCAACTAAGCAGGACTCATATGGGCTCACAGAGCCTGAAGAGCCAAGTGTGGGGCCTGCATGGGCCTGCACTAGCCATGTGCGTATATGCATATGCTATAGCTATTAGCTTATTTTTTGTATAACTCCTAACAGCAGAAACAGTAGTATTTCTGAATTTTATACCTGCTCTTGGGATTTTCCCTCCTATTGGGTTGCCTTGTTCAGTCTGGATATGAAGGCTTTTGCCTTATTTTATTATATCTTGGGTAATATTTGTGTGTGTGTGTGTGTGTGTGTGTGTGTGTGTGTGTGTGTGTGATTTCTTGTAAGCCTGCTCTTTTCTCTCAAGAGGAAACCAAGAGGGTGTGGATCTGGTAATGGAGGGAGGTAGTGGGTAGCTGGGAGAGTGGAGGGAGGAACAATTGTGGTCTGGATGTATTGAATGAGGAAATAATATGTTCAATAACATTTTTAAAAGATCAGTTTAATGCAATGATTATAGAGAGAAAGATACAGAGACATAAAGAAAGACATGGGGTTATGTATATGTTCATGTAGGTGTGTGCATACATTTAGGGTTCACATATGGAAGCCATACTTATGCATAAAGTGCCTTACTCAGTTGCCTTTCACATATCTGAGACAGTATCTGTCTCTAAAAAGAGAATGCATGAATTTGAGTCAGTTGCCTGGCCAGTGCACTCTAGGGTTCTACCTATTTACTACTAAGACATTTTAAAATTATGGTTGGTAGCAATCACAATTCTGTGCTTAGAATTGTGCTGTGGACACGGCACGTCCTGCACCATCTCTGCAGTCCCCAAATTGATTGGCATCGATGTGTTTTTTTCCCTTCATGCCATTCATGGCTTTTCTGGATCTCACCATACCAGAAAAAAAAAATCATCATTGGCTTTTAAAACAAACTTCAAATAACTTCATCTTCCACATCTTTGATGCTTTAACCTTTACCTCTGAGGAGTCTTTTTCTCTTTGTGTATGTGTAACATTTTGTATGTAGGTCATCAATAGTGCCTACCAAACTGTATCCCTGTTGTATGCTTAAATGGTTATCTCCGTCTTTTAGGTTAAAAAAAAATTTCACTAATTCTGCATAATGAAAGCCCAGCAGAGTGCCTGGTACATTAGAGAACTATTGGGTAAAAGCCACTTAGTGAATAGCAGATAAAAGGAAGCCTCACATAAAGTTTTATCACATTTCAAGCACAGCATGTTGAGTACATGCAGATTAATTTAGGTTCTTAAAATGATTTTGATAATGTTCAAAGACATGGGGTTCAGAATAGGAAGACATAAAGTATCAATTATGTCTATGCTTAAATTATGAACATTTATAAAACTAGTTTATTTGAAATAGTTTGTGCTGGCTACTTTCATGTCAACTTGACACAAGCCATCAGGAGTCCAGACACTCAAATGAGAAAATGCCTCCAGAACATTGGGATGTAATCCTGTGGCATATTTTCTTTATTAATGATTGATGGGGAAGAGCTTTCCCATTGTGGATATAGAAATATCTGGTCTGGTGGTTCTGGATTCTATAAGGAATCAGGCTGAACAACTCATATAGAACAAAGCCAGTATGCAGCAGCAGCAGTCTTTTGTGGCCTCTACAATCAGCTCCTGCTACCAGTTTCCTGTTTGAGTTCTTGTCCTGACTTCCTTTGATGATGAACAACGCTGTAGATGTATAAGCCAAACAAACCCTTTCCTTACCAAGAAACTTTAGGCATGATATTCTCTCATAACAAGAGAAACACTAAATAGTACAATGTCCATAATAAAAGACAGGTTATTGTTGGAGAGATTAAATTATTGAAAGTACTAAACTCCAATGAACTGAAACTAGTGAATGTAATAACTCTTAAAAAATACTTATCTCTTCCCACAGCATTCAGGGTACCTTCAAGTACTATGGATGCTATCAATATGAGTGAAACTTTTAGATGGACACTGGAAAAACTATCTCCATGTTTGATAGTTTTATATATATATATATGTATATATACATATATATATTCATATATGTATATATACAATATGACTGTGTATAAATGTATAATCTTAATTTTATACACAGATTAATAGGATTAAATCTGTTATTTCCTACTATACAATTTAGCTTTGCATTTAGAATAAAACTAGTAAACATTTATAAAATATTACTGCTAAAAAATAACAGTCTCTTATCCCCTTGATACATTTTCACCATGGGCATTATGATAGTTAGTTGTTTTGTTTTGTTTTTTTTTTTCTGCTGTGAACAGACACCATGACCAAGGCAAATCTTATAAGGACAACATTTCATTGGGGCTGGCTTACAGGTTCAGAGGTTTAGTCTATTATCATCAAGGTCTGAGCACAGCAGCATCCAGGCAGGCATGGTGCAGGAAGAGCTGAGAGTTCTACATCTTTTTCCAAAGGAAAACAGGAGAAGAGTGACTTCCAGACAGCCAAGGGTCTTAAAACCCATGCCCACAGTGGCACACCTACTCCAATAAGGTTACAACTCCAAATAGTTCCACTTCCTGTCTAGGCTTACTCAAACCACCATAGGTAATATCTATTTGAATATTAATGTAATATAACATGACACTGCATTTGTTCATTTGAAAGATACATAGCAATCATATATTATATCCAAGTTGATTAGTAAATCACTTTAATTGGCATAATGTTTCATCACTTCCAAATAATATTCAGAATTATTACATCTTAATTTTCTTTTAAGTCTCTTTACATACTACCATAAGTCAGTATTTGTTTATCAGAATCAAAGAAGTGTATTTTATACTTTATAGATAAGACAGTTTAATTCAACTTTTAAAATGTTATATATAAGTAGATAATCTCTATATAAACTATCAAATTATGTAAATTTTATTATTGATATATATAAAATATTGACTAAAAATTTGTAACATTTCTATGGAACTTTAGTTTTTAAAGCTGGTTATTTAATTTTCAAGGGAAATCTGGGCAAATGATTTGAAGAAGTATATGTAGATTTTGCCAGATATTACAATTATGATGTTTGGTAAAGAGAAGTCTCATGAACTTTAATTTCAGATATGAATCTTAGATTTTGTCTTATACTGGAGCAGATGGGATTAAAATGAATGTTTTGTGAGGAAGGACAAGTTCACTGTTTCACAAAGTTATTTTATATATATATATGTATATATACACATATATATATATTCATGCATATATATACATGCATATATGTATATATATATATATGATGGGGATGGTCTAAATATTTATGATTCCTCTCAATTTTGGAAGTAATGAGATGAATCTTTTTAAGGTGGGTAGGTTATAAAAGAAAATACTTTAAAAATAATATTGCAATTATAAATTAGGAAAAATGTCAGTTGTCCACTGTTTCAATCTTATGATAATATACTAAGATGCTACTTAAAACAAAATAGTATACTGACAAAATAGTAAGTTTGTCACCATTTAAATTTTTGACTTTCAATAGCCAAAAGTATGAGAAATAAAATTTTGTTACTTTAGATTAGCAAGATGCATTGGCAGGTATATTTGCTTTCAGCCAAGCTTGAAAATCTTGTAGAAGAAGAGAATTATCTCTCACAAGTTGGTTCTATGACCTCCATTTTAATGTCCTGTGTTTTGTGTGCTTGCACATAGCACACACACACACATGCACGCACACACACATACAAACACACACACACACTGCTCAGTAAGCCAATAATTTGTTAAAATTATGATGTTTATATTGTGCCCTATTTTTAACATCAGATAATAGAGACAAGAATACCAAAGAAATTGTCAATGCCACATGACATTGAGAAACTAGAGAAAGTAACTACAATCTACAAGAGCATTACTTTCCATGGTTGTTTGATTTTCTTTGCTGTTATTAACCAAATATCAGGATGTAGATCTGGGAAGATAGGTAAATTTATTTGAGTGAGCTAATAAGTACATAAAATATGATGACAAAGGCAAGCCATTTCAGGGATTTGTGTTGAAGTCACTGCTTAAATGGAAGAAGATAAAGGAGAAGAAATAATTTGCAAAAGTAGCAGAAAGGTTTATTTATTTATTTATTTGAGTCAGGGTTCCAGGGTATAGCGCTGGCTGTCCTGGAACTCACTTTGCAGACCAGGCTGGGCTCGAACTCAGAAATCTGCCTGTCTCTGCCTCCCAAGTGCTGGGATTAAAGGCGTGCACCACCACTGCCCAGCAACAAAAAGGTTTCTTATATGAACATTAGTATATAATAAGTATATGATTATAATATGAAAGGCAATACAGCAGAGTTATTGTATGCTAGTAGGAGAGGAATAGGAAGTATAGTCATCAAACAACAAATCCCTAAGTCAACTGAGAGTTACAAGTGCTACAGGGGTTCTTATTAGTACATAACTGCAAAACAGAATGGAAGTCTCAGAAATTGAATAGGTTCAAGTATTCTTCATCTATAAGAATTAATTTATTTAGAATTCTTACTATTTTCCATGCTGATAAGTAAGTGAACTAGGGGCCACAATTATACTTTCTATTAGTGAACAAAAGCTCATGCAGAAGTTTCTGAATTTCAGTCAGAAAAAAAACTTATCTTCCCTTACTATTAATGTATTTAGTTAAAACTTACCTTGTTTAAACTTACATAGTTTATTTTAAAGTTTAAATAAATATGTTGCACTTCTCTAGTTTTTCAAAATTCTTTAATTGTTTTTCATATATTTACAATGTCAATTTGAAACATTATTTCAAGCAACTTTGGAAATTTAACACTGTATCTAATACTGACATTAAACTGGTAGATGTATCCACATGATAAACAGTTACCATAGAGATTAATCAAAATAGTTTAAGACAGAATTATACTATTTTCGTCTGAAATTCACTAATTAGCAGGAAGAAAATACATATGCTGAGATTTCTAAATTAGCTTCTTAAGGAAAAAAATAAAAAACAAAGAAAATTATGTTCACATGTCTAACTGCTAACAAAAATATTTTAAAAATTCCCAATACTCATCTCTAGCTGCAAAATACAAATTTTATATTTTATTTTATTATTGAAAACAAATGATATTAAGGCAATAATAACATAAAATTTGTCTATTTCTAAGAAAATTAAATATCTGAAGAGAAAGTTATTTTGACTAACACATATTTATAATAAATTTGTATGCCTAGTGCTACCTATGTGATTGGATTTTGTATGGAAATCAAATTTGTTCTTAATTGATTAGCAAATCATCCATATTCTGGTTTCAAAACTACATTGATTTTATTCACAATTTAAACTGTAACTGCTTATGAGTTTATTCAGTTCTACCTCTTAAACTATACCCTTTTAATTTAAATAATTTTTACAAAATTTATAATAACATATTTTATTATATAAATTTAATTTAATTTAATTTAAATCCTATATAACATGCCTATGATTTGGATTTAAATGGTAGCGAGGTGATTGAATTCACAGTCTATCTGATACAGCCATATCTGTTTGTAAAAAGATGGAGAAATTCGGAGAGCTTATAGAAAATTATTGACTTACATCATTGTTACATCTAAGCCCATTATGAGTTATCAAATATAAAAATACAGAAATACAAAAGGAGCATTTGTTGAATAACTGATAATAGGAGAGAAATTTATAGAAAAGTCTTAATTGATTACAGAAGGTGCTAGATTTAGAATGATTTCATTTACAACTTTTGTCTCTGAGGTCCTATGAATGTGAAGTGCTTTCATTAGTAACTGTACTTAGAATCGCTTTTAATTGAAATATTCTCTTAGCCTGGCAACTCTCAGTCTTATTCTTGCTTCCAAAAGTGGCAACAATGTTATATGATGATATTCAAGATCTTAGTCATTAATTATAAGTACTTGATCTTACAATGTTAGATAATTTAAACCATTCTGAAATACTTATTTGTTGTTTATGGGTATTATAGTATCTTAATATATTTAATATTTTTTTAGTATTTCAAACATCAGTACTTCATCTACTTTATTATCACCCTCTCTCTTCCCCTCCAAATATCCTTTTCCCCTCCAAAATTGACAATATCTTCTTTTATTAATTGATGTTACATATATGTATATATATACATATTTACATATGTAAACATTCTATGTTATCTACTAAGTCTGTGTAGCTATGCTGGTATGTGTATGCTTCCAGGAATTATCATTTATGATTGGACAACTTATATGGGATTTCATCCCTGGAGGCAACTGATCTCCTCTTTCTCAGCAATTATTGACCTCTTGTGGATCTTCATCTCTGGGTAGTGCCATGAAGCTTTTCCACTCTCCACATTAGAATATCAAATTTTATTGCCATAATGTTCATCTTATTTTTGTAGTCAATAATATTGAGCATTCTTGGCTGCATTTTTCTTGTCGTGTCTCTGGGTTATATACTCACAGAAAGTATTCTGTCCCTCTGGCTCTCATAAACTTTCCTTCCATCCTTCTACAGTTTCCCCAGAGTCTTAGGTTAAAGATTTTATTGCAAAGGTATCAGTTGGGGTTGGTAATATCAGTCACCTATTCTCTGCATTTTGACCAGTTGACTATCTCTGTAATAGTCATCATCTGTTGTAAAATAAGGCTTCTTTGGTGAATGTAAGAGCTATATTTATCTATGACTATACAGATAGATATTTATATAAAATTAGATTATATTTTCTCTTTGGGGGAGGGTGGGACAGGGTTTCTCTGTGTAGCCCTGGCTGTCCTGGAACTCACTCTGTACACCGGGCTGGCCTCGAACTCAGAAATCCGCCTGCCTCTGCCTCCCAAGTGCTGGGACTAAAGGCGTGCGCCACCATTGCCCGGCTAGATTATATTTTCTTATGAAACTGGCAGTAGTAGTCTCTCCAGTTGTGTTTATAATTACACCAACCATGGATTGTTTGTTAGGTTTATAATACCAGGCATGAATTAACTCCAGATAAGTGGGCCTTAGATCCAATGGAACAGCTGTTAATTACCCCCAAGATAAGTGTCACTATTTGACTACTGTGGATATAGTATTGCTAGTTCAGTCATTATTGTGATTTATAGACATACAGTTAGACAGTTCTATTGACTGTTTTTTTTTTTTTTCAGG
>NC_045030.1:89047167-89051232 GCF_008632895.1 Mastomys coucha
TCTTTCCTATATTAAAATATCTATGCATTGCCTCCTTTTAACTAATGCGCCATGCAGCTCCAGACATCAGGAGAGAGACTCAGGTATCAGCAGAAGAGAGCCACTGTCCTCAAAAAAGACACACAGGCCCACACTTTTCTCCTTTGAAATTTCTGATGCCAAGAGATCTAGTCTTTAGGGAAGAGGACTTCAGGTCAGTATGAACTCCGTTTCTGTAAAATCTATGTTTGAATTTCATGGGATCTTTGGCAATAGGGCAATGGGTCTTACTTTCAAATTCTGGGAAGCAACTAAGGGCAACAGCAATAGAGTAAATCTTTGATTGGGTCTCTTGGACTTGTCTGAAAAATTCGAAGGATGGTTTCTTAAGATGTGTGTTGTTTATTGTTGCTGTTGGTGGTGATGGTGGTGGAGGTGATGATGTTAGTCCGTGAGTATCAAAGAACATGACTTGAGGCTTGATATATTCTTTATCACATTGCTTACTGAGACAGAGTTTCACTTTGTAGCCCTGGCTATTGTCTATCTCCCAGACTCCCTGGGATTATAAACATGAACTACCATATCCAGATCACTTTGGAATACTTTTATTAATATTTGAAACCAGAATGTTTATTAGACTTGAAACAATTCAAATACAGAACCATATAAAATCTAGAAGGCTACAAAAAGCATGTCTAGGAATAAAATGAAGATATTTGTAGAGATCATACTGTGAATATGTTATCTGCCATTTTAAGAGATTATATGTTCTAAACAAATTTTAAGCATTTTTAATAAATAGGCCATGTATTTCATGAAAGGAAAATTTAAGCATTGGTGTGTAATAAATTACAGAAGTCAGAAAGATTAGAAAGGCATGTAACGTGGTTCAGTGAGTATAATCTGTCAACCCTGAAGACCTGAGTTCAAACCCTAGAACCTACATGGTAGAAAAGGATAACCAACTTCTGAAAGTTGCTCCCTAACTATGACACACATGCATAATATTTACAAAATAAATATATAAATGTAAAAAGTATGTAGAAGAAAGATGAGTAAAGCATGAAAGAAAAATTTTATAAATAAATATATTATCATTCAGATGAATTTAAAACTTACAAATAAGTAATAGTCACTGGAAAAATGTAGTTAATGGAGAGAGTAACATGATGATTTCACTCTCTCCACTTGATTGCATTTTATTCAGTATAATCAAATAGGGTTAAATTGTCATAGGAAGTTATTAGCCATATGTGAATGAAAATATTACTCAGCAAACTGAATAGTTATCCATTAGCTTTTCCTCAATATATATGGTTTACCATCAAAGAAACAATCAAAATATGCAGCTTTATTTTTGAAGTCCTTCTAGATAAGGAAAATATATGAATTTGATGGAAATCTTAATTTTCATTAATAATAGTACTTGGCTTTCGAAACAAAATTATAGATTAAAAACAAGTCTGAACATAAATTATTAAAATACTTCTCTCATTTTAAAGCAAAGATATTAGTAAGTAGGTGATTTATATTCATTAATTTCTCTCATTATGACTCAAAAAAAGCTAGAAGATTAAAAGCTAGCTTGTATTAATCACAAAGCTCTCACTGGGGCTGTGAGTTAGAAATTATTTCCCTTTATTTTATATTCCTAAATTGCTACTTTGGCATTCTTCCATAAATTCATTTGTTTATTCATTCAACAAACATTTAGTACTAAAATGAAGTGCCATTGTGAGCTGCTAATCAACATGTCACATGAGAATGTAAGGATGTGTGAATAAATAAGTAAATGAAATTAATTATGTGAGCAAATTAGGAGATGGAATTGGTGGGTTGGGTGTCTGACTGAGGAGATGAGTCCTATGGAAATAGGAGAGAAGAAGTAAAGCAGAATGCTAGAAATATGCATAATGATCAAAAGTATAACATGTTTGAACAAATGAGGTTTTCTGTGCATCTTAATATCTTTTATATGTGTTTCTGACATTCTGAAAGCTGTAGTTCAACCAATATGTGTCTACCTATCAATTCCTTCATAAGCCTCTTGAAGAAAGGAATTATTTATCTGCTTGAAATCTTTCAATAAAAACATTCTGCAAATGTTTGCTACATATGTGTAAAGTGTTTAAGAATTAGTATGATTTAGTTTGGTTCATTACAAGGGACTTTTACAATTATTAATTTACACCTCTGTTTCTTTCATTTATTTTTCATTGGCATTTTTTTATGATAAGTTATCATTTGGTGACCAAATTCTTAGTGTCCTTTGTAGCTTTGCATCCAATAGTGTTTATATTTATAGGTGCATTTCTATAAGTAATTTGTGTAAATGAGGTTGTCACCAGTTACAATATCAGATCAATGCATTTAATGCGACATATAATTCACTGTGTTCATATTACATACTGTTTTCTACTTTTTTATATAAAGAACTATTCCCCATTAATTTTTAGATATTCTGGGTCCAAACATTTTTTTATTCACTTTACATCCTTCTCACTCCATGTCACCCCTCCCACAATCCTTCCCTCAGCCTCATGTGGATCCTGAGCCATATATGTTAGCATCCTTTTCCCCCACCCATCTTCTCGGCTCGCAAAATCCTCTGGGGCACTAGAGCTGACCTGAGCAGTTTGCTATCACTGGCAGGCCTCCATTTTCTGGGTCAAAACTTTCAGTGATTTCTCCAAACATTGAGAATCCTGCTGATTTCAATTCTTAAAATAAAAGTTAATACAAATTGAAAAATATTATTTTTTACTTAGTATAAAAAATTCCCACACCCCACAATACCCACTTACAGTGCCTATTTCTGGCAAGCATTAACCTAATCATCTTCTACTACCTGGTTTTCCTGTGAAGTATTTAGGGAACTATTTAAAAACAGAATAATAATAACATTGCTCAATTTGAGGATTCCCAATGATTAATCTGGTAGAAAATTCTCAGACAAAGCCTTCCTCCTACAATTAACAAGTAAACTGTATTTTTCAAATAAACATTTTTAGTAGAAAAATTGATAAAAACTGAGCTTTTTTGAATTATTATTATTTAAATACAGAATACCTTGCTAGGCAGAACTAGTTTGGATTTCAGCAAGTATCCAAAGTATGGAAAGTGGTGTATGTGCGTGTTTGTGTTTGTGTGTTTGCGTGTGTGTGTGTGTGTGTGTGTGTGTGTGTGTGTATGTGTGTACAAGGTATGCAAATAAAGATCAACCCTACATATCTAACAGAATGAATTAATTTTGTTTGTCAATGTTTGTACAGTGAGTATATTACTGATTCAATATACTTTCATGAATTTGAAACACTACACCTAAATAAAAGAGGCCATGGCTTTAAATTACTCTATTAATGCTTATTCATTTGCAACCCCTTATAAACTTTGTAATTATATTGCTTCATCTGCTGTTTTTTTCTTTTTCTTTTTCCATTTAAACAACTAGACTTTACTTGGTGTGTAGTTCTCTACAGAAGGTAGGATATATTCTGCTGTATTTGCTGTGAGTAAAAACAGTAATACTGCCAACTGATATTTAGCAAACCACTTCTAGGTATCAACCAGCAAAGAAAGTTGCTACCAACAGAGCCATTTGAAGCTCCAGGATACAACATGCTAAAAATGAGAATCAATTAAGCCCTTTTGCTTTGCCCTGTTAGTTTCTTTTAAAGAGCATGAATGTTGTTGGTGATAGTAATTGTTAACCCATATAAATCCATAGGAAGGAAAATAGAAACTTTGTTTACAGTGAGCATGCTGTGGTAACTACTGTTGTGTTCTGGATAACTTTCAATTTAAAAACCAGCTTACACTGGCAGTTTAGGTTGTGGGGATGTGGGCATACTCTTGGAGTCAGGGAGAAGAAATGAGATGAGGAACTGTCTGAGGGCAGACCAGGAGGGGATAATGATTGGACTTTTAAAAAGACAAATCTAATAAAAAACAGCTTATAATAAAATTATCAAAACATATGACATCTTCTGAACATCATTCAATAAGATAACTGAGATTTCACATGCTTGTTATTTTCACTGAAATCTCAGAATTTCAAGTTGAAAGCTTTATTATGTTTTTCTT
>NC_045030.1:89051447-89063482 GCF_008632895.1 Mastomys coucha
TTAGTAAGCTTCATGTGATACTGTATTTTCCCAACGTCCCATTGTTTTGGTTCTTTACACATTAAATTCCATTAAACTCTACATTTCAGAAATGAACAAATCAGGTTACCATGTACAAAAATTAACATTTATTATGTTCATTATTTGTTTGCTCCATTTTTATTTATTCTCTCTATATAATATATATTTGCTATATACATATAGGAAACTCTTTAGATATTGCCAAGTTTATAAACACAGAGATAATTCTTTCCACTTTAAGGTGAGTAAAATGAGTATGCAATAGATATTCTATATTTCTGTACCATAATACACAAGATATTGTTTGTCAAGATGATATCTAAAGATTACATATGATGCATGACTTAATCTAGGCTCCATTTAATAACACCACAATTATTGTCATAGTTCATTACACAGCAAGAATTTTCCTAAACATTTATTATTTTTCATAAAGTTTCTGTTGTGTCCACCTTCTTCAAGTGATTTTTTAGCATGAGAATTAATAGCAAAAGCTTCAGCTATCAAATATTCAAGGATATTATTTCTCTTACTGCATTTTTCTCCAATTCAGGACTGACTCTAACTCATATCACAAAGTAAAACAGAGCAGGATAGATCAAAAGAACAAAGGAGCTATCAGCTGTCACTTCCACAGGGACACAGACTATGAGAAGAAAAGTCATGTTATACCTCCAAAGTAGAACAGCTGTAGGAGACATATGGAGCTGCTGTGGATGAGAAAACCCCTGGTTCGTGGTGTGAGACCCTAATCAAAGTGATTGATGCTGGATAAGTTGCAGAAATACAGCAGATTCTCTTCTGAGGAGCATTGCTCTACAGATAAGTAGAAAGTGCTTTAATGTAGTGCCTACATTTTCCCTAGGTTAAATACAACTTTGTCTTTTATATTGGCCAAAATTCTCTTTCTTTTTGTAATATAAAAATATCCAATGAAGTGGAAAAAGATACTTTTAAGGTTGTTATAATCAGACATTTATCTGCAGAATGATACTAGTATTTTCAAACACATAAGCACTTCAATCAGAAATGTGGAATTTTAACCACAAGTACTTGTGAATGCCTTTCTTTCACATTTAAACATTATTATTTTGCTCATCGTTCTTATCCCACATATACTTAATAGACAAATCAAGGAAGATAACAAATATAATTCTAAGTCCTTGACATTTAAATAATCAACACAAATGGCTAGTTATTGTACCAAAGCTAAATATAGAAGTTTTAAAAATTATCAGGAAAGTACCAATGTAGTGACTGTGTACTTTGGCTTCCATTTCCATTCATAAAAATTGATACTACTGCTATACTTAAACTTCCAGGAACTCTGTTGTTCATAATAACCCTTTCCAAGAAAAACTACAGACGGCATGTAAATCAGTTATGAAACGCATGTAGTTAAATATGATATGCTTCAAACTATACCACATTACTCCCAAGATTCTAAGAAACTTTATTAGATTATGTTGCCACACTTCTATTCCATTAGTATCAATTATCAAAGGCTCACAAATATATATGCGTAAGAGAGATGAGTAAGCTAAAGTGAATTAAAAAAAATAGGTTACAAATCAAAAGAGAAACAGAAAAATGTGCAATATGAATATCATGATGAGATCATCATTTTTATTTTAATTATGTGAACCTGAAGACATCTTACTAATGAGCCATCAATTTACTTAGGCATAATAACTAAGAAGTAAAATGAGATTCCTTTGGTACTTTAATTGTACTGAGGTGCATAGGGATGGCAGGATAGAAAATGATCCCTGAGTATAATTTTTGGAATTATAATTAACATTCTCATATAGGAGTGTACATTTTCTCAAATTAACATGAGGATATGTGGAAGTATATCCTACCAGTTTTGAAAGGAATCTACAAACCGCAAGAAACTCAAGAAGAAGGAAGACCAAAGTGTGGATCCTTCTTAGAAGGGGAAACAAAATATCCATGGAAGGAGTTGCAGAGACAAACCATGGAGCAGAGACTGAAGGAAGGACAATCCAGAGACTGGTCCACCTGGGAATCCTTCCCATATTCAATCACCAAAGCCAGATACTATTGTGGATGCCAGCAAGTGCTGGCTGACAACATCCTGATATAGCTGTCTCCTGAGAGGCTTTGCCAGTGCCCGACTAATACAGAAGTAGAGGCTCACAGCCATCCATTGGACTGAGTACAGCATCCCCAATGAAGGAGCTAAAGAAAGGACCCAAGGAGCTGAAGGGTTTGCAGCCCCTTAGGAGGAACAACAATATGAACTAACTAGTACCCTCAGAGCTCCCAGGGACTAAACCACCAACAAAAGAATACACATGGTGGACTAATGGCTCCAGCAGCATATGTAGCAGAGGATGGCCAAGTCAGTCATCAATGGGAGAAGGGGCCCTTGGTCCTGTGAAGGTTCTATGCCCCAGTGTAGGGGAGTGCCTGGACCAGAAAGTGGGAGAAGGTGGGTTGGTGAGCAGGAGGAGGGGGAGGGAACAGGGTTTTTTTTGTTTGTTTGTTTGTTTTTGTTTTTCTTTTCTGGAGGGGAAACTAGGAAAGGAGATATCATTTGAAATGTAAATAAAGAAAAATATCTAATAAAGAATTGTTTAATACTACTTTATTTAATAAGATAAAATGTTCTGATAATTTGTATAGAATTTTCTAATAGTCTCAAAACTGCTGGATCAAGATATCATGACTATTATGAAATTCCTCTCTGTGTCTAAAAATTAATACCTAGTACATAGATTAAAAGAATAAATGTTTGTTGGTGACTATGATATTGTGCATTCCACATGGACCTATTCGATTCACCCCTCTGTTATCAGTAGTTACACTAAGCATTGCTCTAAGATATTTATTATAAACTCTTATATTAGACATTTTAATTAAATTAGCACACTAGTAGTTTATTGATACAAGGTGTTGTGATGAGTGCAACCGTAAAAACATAAATATGACTTTTAATATGTTAATGGTATATGCATTCATTATTACTATTAAGTGATATATATATGATATTGATCTATATTAATTAACACAAATTTCTAATTATACTAATTATCTTTAGGTATAAGACTGAAAACATCTAGGTTTCCTGGGCTTGAGACCACAACTAGGAGACAGAGGAGAGAAGGAGAGCTGTCATGCAATAGAAGAATGTGTAGGAGATGAGAAAGGAGAGCCTCCACGAGCTAGGGGCCAAGAGAACAGGGCCCAGAGGGCTCCCTGGTTGGAGTTAAGAGCAGCTCAGACAAAACATAGTAATGGCTTTTAAAAGCATGGAGGTTGGGAAACTACCCAGCTATTTATTATGCTGCCTAAGGCATATTTAAAAAAAAAAAAGACTGAAAATTTCGAAATGTTTATAGAGACTGATCAAAATATTACTTTCAATGTGGTTTTCAAACTAATATAATACAAATATATTAAACACATCAAGTAATAGCATAGAAAAAAACAGATGATTTATCAACACATTGTCTTCTAGATTAAAAAGGAAAAAAATCTAAATCTAATGGTAAGACAGCATTAAATGATTCTTTGAGACAAACTTATTTATGTAAACATAATTAACTTTTAATTTCATCTCAATTATTTACTCAAAGGAGTTTATTTAAATTTGCTCAAGGTAATTCATGTTAAGGTTAAATCTATCCTAAAATATATATGAGGAGTCATGGGCAAGTATTTAAATTAGAATACCAATTTCTCCTATGTTAAAATGTCAACCTAATAGAATAATGATTCATAAGTCATGTACCTTATTCATACAACCAACGAATCTTTAAAATTAAAGGATCTATAATGCCAGCTCTGTCATTTTATCTTATTAGTCAGTCGGACAACTTTCAATAATTAACCTCCTAGTACCTTAGATATGGGATAGCCAAAAAATAGGAAAAGAAATGGTTGATCAAAATGCACGAAGTACATCAGTATTTTCAATCATATAGGGCATAAATATTTCTTCTACTAAATGTAATGACCAGTTTTTAGCTTATGATATCTAATATTCTGTTGTGAGAAGAGGTCAGTATTAACTCAGTACTATGGAGTATGTTTTGATAATTCTGATAGTCATTGTTTCTAATAATAATGATTGGATAAAGAATTAGGAACATTACTACATTACACTGTCTAAGTCTTTTATATTTCCATGATGAAGTAGTATACATTCCTTGATGAAGAAAACAGGTTTTGCACATTATTGAATTATAGGACTATTACTATGTGTCTTGAATAGGAATGAAATTAATCTATATAAGTAGAACAAATCAACATATAGAAACCATGAGAAAAATTACTGAGGGTCAGTGATATGTCTCAGAATGTAAAGGCACTTACCATCCAGCCCGATAACTTCAATTTGATCACTTAGTCCCAAAGGGGGAAGGTATTGTTTCCTGTAAGATTTTCTATGACAATCACATGATGGCTGAGATGTGTACTTCCCAACACTAGTCTATTATTTTCAAATAAATAAAATAAATGTTAAACATACATTTTAAATTCCTTGATGGGGATCATCAATGAAAACAGAAAAATATATTGCATTTTGTAAAAAACAGAAATGAAAGATTACTCTGTGTTTTTTCAAATCTCATGATTTAATACTATTGTCAGAGTTCTTATAACACTAAATATTTATAATTTAATAACTGGTTGGAGTAGAATTACTATTTAAAATTATTTCCATATATAACATAGCATTATTATTCATTGTAATATAAACTTCTAAGAATAAGTGACTAAGCATGAATAATGCCATGAACAAGCATTTCTACAGACACTATCTAGTACGATATCAAGATCTGGTGTACTCTTATTTGGGCTATTTTTATTTTTCCTACTTTTATGTCAATGTCATCTATTCCTTGCAATTCTGAATATATTTTTGGATTAATGGCATTGCATTTGTTTCTTGATTTCCATACTTGGAAAACGTATTGGGGTATGCATTGGTTTCTCTCTTAGTACACAGAATGTTTTACTTATACATGGAACATGTTGTCAAGAAAACAAGAACTCATTTAGAGTTCCAAAATATGTTCTCTGAGAATTAGAGAAAGGGTAGACTGAACAAAATTTGATCGCTCCCGACTCCTTAAGTTTTATGAAATTGTGACTATGAACTTAGCAACATTAACATGGCTAACACTCTAAAAATTTGTCAAATTTAATAGTGAAAATTTTTAAGAAATACATTTATACACAAATAATCTAATTAATACATTAAACATTTACACTTAGTATCAATAAATTTGTTAAGAGTCATTCATAGACTGTTAATATATCCTGGAGTCAATAAATGTTATAGTGGTGGTAAGTATTGTACCAATATTCAAGTCAGGCAATTATAATTCAGTGTACTAGTGAGATGAAGCTACATTAATAGATTCTCTAACATCAGTCACAACAGTTTTATGACCTGCTTTTCACAAACTTTATCAAAATTGTGTTCTTTCTTATATTATCTCAAAAAGTGAGTTTCCCATAACTACAATCTAATGAGAAAATTCATAGAGAAGCTCAAGCCAAGGAACATCTCATAACATATCCCCAAATTTTATCAATATAGCTGTCAGTGAAAGACTGCAAACTCCTACAGATTGCAAGAAGTTAAGCAAGAATTAAAATGACATTCGGTATGGGCCTGCTCTGGACCTTGAAACAGAAGGAAAGGACATTATTGGATAAACTCATGAATTCTGAATGAAGTTAAGGTTACTTGACAGTCCCACACTCATGTTACTTCCTTATTTTTAAAGTATTATAGATTTTTAAGATAAAAATATGTTTTTAATGAGAACAGAATAAAATGTATATAAGAACTTTATAATATAGGCACTATTTCTTTGTTCCAGCAAAAGTAATACAAATAATACAGTCTTGAATATTAAACTCTATGAAACAATTGCTATACCTCAGATACTATAGTTCCAGTGACATAATGAAGCAAAATGGATATTAACTTGAAGGAACAATTTTTGTTTGTTACATACTGTGTTGCTCATGACAGAGAAGAAAAGGAGACTTCAAATTAATTACAATGAGTTACAGGGCAAGACTGGGAAGTTGTGAAATTGAAAGACTAAAGGTCAAATGATTACAGATAAATCAGAACTGTTGGCATTCCTTTCCACTGTCTCCTTATCTCATTGCATCTTCCCCAACCATCTGCTGAGGTGTGTACTGATCTTCTCATTTTCTGTCATTAAAAACTCCAGTTATTCTGAAAGGATTTGTTCATTTTCTTTATAGATAATTAAAAGTCAAATGCCTGGAACTTCTAACAAGAAGAGAAGATAGTAACATGCCCATGTTTGTTTTCAATATTTAACATCCTGTGTGCAAAAGAAATTAAATGTTTGGAATGAGATTGTCACCAGACAGAATATGCTCTACGAAGTTCCAGTAAAAGAATATGACATCTTTGTGGGATAGATTTTACCTTCAGGAAAGCTGTTGCATCATATGCTCTGAAACTGCATATAATAATGTAAGGTGGTAAATAGATTTTTTTAACAAAATTGCAGTTGCAACAATAGTATTTTAAAGAATAGAAGTGAGATTTCTGTAAGACTCTATGACAAGGAAAGCTTTTATTTAAATCCTTCAGAGAGGAAATATATGAAATTTGAAAAGTTTATGGAATTGAGTAGGCACTCTTTAAGTATATACTGAGTCTTTTGCCTTACTTTTTCTTACACACAGATCCTGAACTATCTTCAATACCTCTGAAATCAAGATATAATGTAAAATAAGAAGATCATTATTTAACTTGGAAGCATTTTTAAAATTATACTGTATTTCATAAAATTACAGTGCATTATTAAATTAATGCACTATACAATTATTTATGTTGGTATATGTATGTTAATGCCATTATATATTTAGTACTACTAGAGAGTAACTTATGAGAAATTCATTGATGCATATTATACTTAATGACTCTTACTTGTTTTTTACACACAACATTACATAAATTTGCTCTTTCTTGAGTGTATTAAAAGTCAACAAAGTAGGAATTGGTAAGATATTTTGAAGAATACTCAAGATATTTAAAGAATGCTGCTGCATTTTCTCAACAAATACACCAACTAACTTGATAGTAAATAAAAGATGTGTTTGGTAAAATTGGAATCATATTGAGTAGCATATGTAAAAGCCTGGAAATGTCTCCTTGAGCATCAGGACACTAATATACAACGTCTGATAGCTACACTCAGAGATTTTAGATAATTATCACTGAAATAAGTCATTGACAAATGGAAGCTTTGGAAGAAGACACTAACAAAATGTATTAGTAGGAATTTGAGAAACCTCATGCATTAATATTTGGATGATAATTTAATGCAAACAACAAAATTACTTGTCTCTGTGCTGTGTACTATTTATTGCATGTATCTATATTATTTATTTAATCCATTCATTATTGATCACTTTTTAAATATAGTAAGATATAGACAGGGGGCTGAAACATTAACATAATACTAATACATACTACAGAATGATAACAAATACATGAAACTAAAAGTACAAGATTCCTTTTCTCATAGGAAACGGTAGTTTCCTAGTAAATATGTTCAATGGGAGAAAGAGTGTGAATGAGGAAGGTCTATACATAAGGAGTTATAGTAGAAGAGTAGAGTACAATAAATATGCAAAAACAGGACTTATTGTGTAAGCTTTTCTAAGAGGGAAAAATCAAAGGAAATGCCCAGTTAAATAAGTTGAGAAAGCTTAAGGAAAAAGATGTTCAGCTTATGTTGAAAAGGTTAAAGGGGCAGCCTACATTTAACATTACTCAAGCTTTCTGGCCACAGGTAGAATTAAGTGTTCACTGTTTACTGTTCATGTCTGATCAAGTTTTTAAAGTATTAGTTCTATTTAGCCTTCATTTCAACATTTTCCCTTGTACCAGATACTTTTAGTACTAAATGTTCTTTCCATCTGAAAGTGCCCGGAATAAATGCATCTGTAATTCTCAAGTTGTTCATCCTAATAAATCCTCAGTCATAGTAGCAGTTGACAAAATGAGCTCTGTATTGTAGCACTGCTATTGGCTGTTACTGTGTGCATTTTTAGCCCTAAGTACCAGATATACCAGTGAATTTCTTAAAACCTGTAAAGTCAATTAATTAGAAATAGTGGCAGTCCTATGGTATCATATTGTTATTTTTCAAACAGCTGTGGTTTGGCTTGAAAGAACTGTGTAATTCATTTTCTTTGTTTAGTTTTATACTGTCATTCTCCATTAACACATCATGTACAAATAAGCTTTTGTGTGGAACATCTCTTTTGACTGATTAAGAATACATATGAAATAAAAGACATTCTGAAAAATAAACAAGCAGATTTTTAATTTTCCATTCAAAGGTATTAGCATTCAAATAGTAATTACGAGATACTCAGAGCACATGAATGGATGAGAATTTGCAAGCTGTACAGCAGAACTCCCAAAAGTGTGTGTTGTTATACACACCTCAGTCTGTCTTAACCATACTAGGATTCTTGACCTCTCAAGTCAACTGCAGTTTTACCCCTTGTCTTCAAATGACAGAAAATGATAAACCAGGACAATGGTGATTGACCCATTCATTCTTGTATATTCTTTCAAAGAGGAGAGTTTCCTTTTGACAATAGCAAGCCTTCCTTTATGTTCAGGTGTTCATAATCAAATATGATGCAGATGACATGCTCTAAGTTGGAGAACAGAGAATCTGATGATATGACTTTTGTATCTGACAGTGTTCATTAAAGAACTGAAGTTGGAAGAAATGATTACCAGTAAATTTGACTAAGGGAAGATAATTTTCTTAGCTTTCTGTCCCTATGTAAGGGGATTGGCTTCCTTAGGACTTGATATTGTTATCTATAAAATGGGGTAATTGGTTTTGTGCCTTCCACCCTTTTTCTCAGCCATTTTCCACAAATACAACATTCTGAAGGTAAAACAGCAAATAAAACATGATACTTTATAGTTCTTTAAAATGAATAAAGAAAAATTGTAGTTTAGAAACAAGATGAGCTACAAAATTATAGAAGGTTGTTAAGAGCCTTATGTCATGCAGAGAAAATGGCAGCTGCCGTGTACTCTGAAGAGAACAGAAGAGGGTACTGCTCATGTACGTGAAGATCATAGGTGGACATTGGGTGTACTACAAAACCATTCAGTATTGCACTAGACTGGCTAGACTAGCTGGGCAGCAAATTCCAGGGATCTGCTTGCCTTTCTCCCATGGGCCCTTGACCAAGAGTTATGGACAACCTGGATGTTGTCCCTCTTTTTAATGTAGATGGTAATGATACAAATTCAGGTCTTCATGCTTGTAAAGCAGGCATGTTATCCTCTGAAATATCTTCCCTGAGCCAGTCTATGGTTTCATGATATCTTTATAGGTGAATTTATGCATGTAACAGGAAAATACATCCAATATAAATATTTTTAATCAATGTTTAAACAACTGGCCAGAACTTGTGTAAGATTATTTTACTATTACTCAGTTGTCTACCATTTTGAGAACTTACATGAGTTAAGATGTCTATCGAACTTTAAATGAGATTGAAGGCCCAGAGTCTATTAATATTAAAACCTATCTAAATTTAAACAGAATATTAGACTCTGATTGATGTTAATATCCACAGTGCATTGTTCTGAACCTTACTTGTTTCATTACATTGTAGTCCACTGTGAAAGAAGGGACATTGATGTCTTTGGGCCATTCAACTTTTCCTGTCCAGGTTTTCTCTACCACTATCAATCCTTAAGACTGAATGGTGCTTCTAGGGAGCAGCCTCTAGAGGGCGAAGTAATCCTTTTATATATAAAACAAGTATTTTATTTATCACGTACACACATTTCCACAAACACACAGCCCACTGCAAATTGGAAAGACATATGACAAATAGAACATAAGAAATCTTGTCATTCATAAGAAAAAAAGAATCTGTTACCTAGTCAGGAAAGCAGTAGAATTCATTATCACAGTTAAATATCCACTGTGAGGGTTAACAGGTGTCTGGACTTACTTTATTTGCTTTGTCCAAGTATAACAATAAAAATACTCTTCTGTGTGGATAGTGTCAAATCCAGCCGAACTAGTACCATATGATGCTCTATAAAGATTAATAAGGCAATCTTGGGAAGTATTTTCAATTACTCTGGAGAAAGAGTATCCACAAGTGCAAACAAAACAATGTTATTATTGTTGGTGCATATACCAAAAGGTTCTTTGGGATTGGCCACATATTAATTATATCAGGAGAAAAATAGAGCAATGAAACCCTTCTGGGATTGTTTTTCATTTATTTAAGTTTTAAACGAAAACTGGGAGGCTCATCATTAGTATCTCTGAAATGATCTCTGTACTAACAAACTCCTCAGATTAAAAATAGAAACTTCTTTCAATCTTCCATCTGGATACTACTGTAATTAAATGCTTTGTCTAAGTCGGCTCATAAAGTAATCTTAACACTGTCACATCATTCTAACCCAGGGGAGATTTCTGTCACCAGAAACACTCCAAGCTCCAGAATGATAACACAAACATGATACCCTGTGAGTTCCCCTGAGATGAGCACCAGCATAACAGTTTATAAGACCTGTATCTGCCTTTGCTTCCTTTGATCACCCTATTATCAAAATCCAATAAGCCCTGAGATAGAATAAATAAAAAAAAGTTATTAAGGCAACAATACATCATTTTTGAAAGATTTAGCTTTTTGATCCCAGGTGGAAACAAATTTATGTTCATTTTCAATTAGCTATTTTTTACTTCAGTGAATTTCAGAAAAGTTTGTATTTGAGATGAGTCAGGTTAATGAAGGCTGTTGGCTTGTCCATGATTCAGAAGATAAAAGAGAAGATCTGGAGTGAACAAATATATCATACACAAGTGAAAAGATGTCAGAGACGGAAAGTTTTCTAAAACACTGTTAAGATGTAAAATTTCCTAGCATTGATTCTATGTTAATTTTAGACCTTCCACTAAAAAGAAGAAAATTTTCAATACTAAAAAGGACATAAATGGCTTTAAGAGGCCTTGCCTTTGTGTTTAAAACCGTAAAATAAAAGAAAAGCCAATGAAGGAGGGTGGGAGGAAGGAAAGAAAGAGAGGTTATTCTGAATAGTAATAGAATGAATAGAAATTGAAGATCAGTGTTATGGTTTAAGTATGAAATGTGCCCACAGGCTCATATGCCATTAAGTTGTTTCCAGTTTGGTGATATTTTCAGAAGTCCTAAAATGTTAGGATGTAGTATTTAGCTGGAAGAAATAATCCACTGGCTTTGATTAGAGATCATGTTACTTCAGTAGGTATACTTTGGGAAGTTCCCTATTGCCACTTTTGCCTAGCTCCTGGTAGTCTCTCTTCTTCCTGCCTACCATGAAGAATTCGGCTCCACCAAGCTTTCCTCACAATTGACTGAATCTTATGAGATCATGGGCTGAAACAACTATTTCCTCCTCTTAGATGTTTTCTGTTTTATATTTGATCTTACTGAGGTGAAAAGTACGTGATACAATGGGAGACAGGGTTTTTCCAAGGGTGACAAGAAAGTTGATGTTGGAGAGAAAGAAATCACTGGGGTAACAAGATCTCAAATTAATTTAAGATGCAATGGTAGATACAGTAGCACTTTTGCATACATTATCACTTAGTTTCTGAAATCAAATATGCTAGTGTTACTTGGTGACTACTTGTTTTTCTTTTAAATATCACACATTGCACTGGACAGCTTTAGGGTTGAAAACAGTTAGTTTTTGGCAGCCAGAAATAATATTTATACCATGTTCATATTTTTACCAAGACAGAAGTGAATCCTATAACGTAACTTTTAATTTTAAGTGAAATTTTTCCTAAGGCTAATTTTTCTTTTGTTTAATATCAAAATATTGATTATAGCTATATTTCCCACATTATTCTTTGAGACCATAATTAGCTATTTTTCTTTTTTTTATTAGATATTTTCTTTATTTACATGTAAATTTCTCCATTCCTAGTTTCCCCTCC
>NC_045030.1:89064595-89073468 GCF_008632895.1 Mastomys coucha
ATACAGGAAGAACAACCCACAAACCACAAGGAACTCAAGAAGAAGGAAGACCAAATGGTGGACAGTGCTATTTTTCTTAAGTATCATTTTAACTAAATAGTAACTGAATATATAAAGATTCATATATACTTAACAACTGAATATATAAAGATTCATGTACACTTAACACTATACATAAACCTTGAATAGAAAAGGGAGCATGATTGATGCTTATACTGTTTTCTTCAATAAAATGTTTCTCATCCAAAAATTCTTTATATAATATATATATATATACACACATGTGTGTGTGTTATAGTCACAACGATTGTTGAAATGTATTCACCTATTAACTGGCACATATATAAATGCAATATATAAGCATATATCCATGTGTACTCTTTAAATCTTTGAGAGATCTATTTACATGTTATAAATGGGAATCTGTAAGTGGGGTATTTAAGACACTTTTCCAAAACTACATTCACTGAACTCATTTGTATCTATCTTCATAACCAAGATGAAAATGTCTTAAATGATCCTGAGAATCAATGTTACAGTGGCAAGTTCCAGTGAAAGCTAAAAAACTTTTTTATTTCTTTCTGCACAAAGATAATTTTTATGCATGCAGATAACTGATTGTCTTCACCAGGAAGAAGCCAAGCTAATCTATGTAGTGCACTCGTGAGGTACCAAATTCAACTCAGCTTCAGTTTCCAATCACATCAGATTCTATAGAGTCAGAATTGCTGGAAATATATTAGTTGTGTTGGTGTGTGTTGGTGTGTGTATGTGTGTGTGTGTGTGTGTGTGTGTGTGTGTGTGTGTGTATTCTATATCTAGGGATGAACATTAATAAGGTATGGTACAATAACAACTCAAAACTCTGTTTTTGGGGAAGGTGAATTTCATATTCATTGTAACTGTAATTTAATTTAGATTTCTGATCTATTTGCAAAGTCTACAAGTCAGATGATACTTTCTTATATTATCATCCACTCTTTAATACCATTCCACAGAAGAAAAACTAGAAATTGCTTAGCTCAGATCAATACCTTGGAGAATCACATGTGAATTTTCTTTACAGATAAGGCAACAGAATTTCAAAATTTAGACTAATTTCATATTGTGACATTAGTTATCCATTTACTATATATGAAGCAAACTACATTATAAGAAAGTATATGTTTCCCCCTGAAACATCATTTCTTTTTAGCATACTACTCTTATTTAATGTCCAATTGGTGTCTTCTTCCCAATATATACATGAATGAAGATAAAATTTATGATGGGATCTTTTAAAAATCTTTATACCATACACATTATTATGTTTAAACTGCACAATTTGCTGTTCATCTTTTCTATAATTGACACGAGCAAGAATCTAAGCCCCTTGGGAGTGCGACAACTTTTTCTGGATATTTTATGATATTTCAGAATATGTTATGTCTTGCATAGGGCCCAGCAAATAATGTTAAATTTAATTTGAGGTAGAAATAGCAACCATATTTCAAAGACTACAGAAGTGGAGATGAAAATAAATTATCTCATGAGACTTTGGGAAAAAAGTTATTATTTGAATTTATTTTATGAATTTCACTGAAACATATGCAATTTTTTGTGAAAGAGATCTTACTTGTACTGAAGCGTACAGGCATTCATCATGGGGGAATGAAGGCAACCACTGTGACAACATTCACTAAAATATTTATGCTTCTTGAGGAGACATAGTAACATACTTATTTCTAAGTAATATACATATATGTTCAATTAGAATGTTGTCAAAATCTTATACATGGCTAAAAAATAATTTCAATTATCTATAAATACTATACCAATGATAATACATCGAAAGGAGAATATTTTCTTACCATGACCATGATGTTTATACCTATATACAAACTATTCATATACAGCAATTAACAACTGATCCTAATGCTAGTATACTGTTGGCCTTTACTGGTTAATTCTGGCATGGAGACAGTTTAGATTAGGTTACTTTTACTACTAAACCTTTTCCTTGGTATTAGACAAATGATACCATGTCTGCTGTGAGTATATCCTGGATTTTATGTCATTATTTAAAGTCATTGTAAGGGTTTGTTTACATTACTGTCATTCTGTTAGTGAGAAAATTAAGTAAATGCTCATAAATAAATTTTGGAAGATGTATATAGTAATGAGTGAACACTTACAAATTTGTAAATCTAGTAAGTGTACCTGGTAAAAAATTAGTACATACACACAGATTAAATCCAGGATGTGTAGTGTGATCCCTGGTTCAGCAGAAGCAACACCAGAGAGCTCATTTGAAATTCAGAATCTTTAGCCATGCCCTATCCTAATGATAGCAAATTTTCAAGTGATCTTTATGTCCTCCAAAATTTCAAGAGTCAGGAATTTTAAGAGAAGAACTCATCCCTGGGGGCAGCAGGAACAGCCAGGACCTTTCCAGCAAAAGCTGTGTGACTGACACCTACTGATTATCTCTTTCCTATGCAGATGTATATAAGAAGTGTGTTGGTGAGCAGGGAGAGAGGGGGAGAGGATAGGGGGTCTTCAGGGGGAAATCAGGAAAGGGGATAACAATTGAAATGTAAATAAAGAAAATATCTAATAGAAAAATAATGAAACAAAAAAGTGGTTGGAGTTTCTGCACAAAGAGTATTTGTGAAGAAATAATCTATACTAGAATAAAAGACACACACAAATTCACACACACACACACACATGCACAGAAAAGAGTATGATTTAGAAAAACACATTTTCTTTTTTTTGATAGAATTTTTTTTAATTCTTTATTCTTTTTTTACAGTCTAGTCTTTATCCTCCTCCAGTTCTGCCCTCTGACTGTTCCACATCCCATACCTCAAGCTCCAGTCTCCAAGAGGATGTTCCTGCACCCCACCCCCACCCCACCAGACATCCCCACTCCCTAGGACCTCAAGTCTTTTGAAGGCTAAGTGTATATTCTCTCACTGAGTCAAGACCCTGTAGTCCTCTGCTGTGTATGTATTGGGGTCCTCATATCAGCTGAAAACAGAGCATATTATTGAAAATGTGATTTTTTTTTCTATTGGCTGGTATACACTGCCTGGTTGGTGGCATACATCAACTGATATGAGAAAATCACATTTTCAACAATATTGTCTGTTTCATTCATTTCATTATTCTACTAGCACTCAGAACATTTCTGAAACCGACTAGGAGGACCAGTGGAAGATTTTAATTTTGTAAAACTGTATCTGTATGTTTAATATCCCACAAATCATCTTCATGCAGATTTATCAAAATGATTCACTGCTTATTTTTTTCCCCTGAGGAAGGAACCAGTTTACTTGGATATTCTAAGAAAGTACATTGTAACTGACCTATGTTCTCTGTGTCTTGGCTGTCAACATGCAAACTATAGTGAAACGGTAGATCCATAAGACACCCCAATCTACAAAGTGTTGTTTCAGCTTTTAGTAGTCCATTGGACTACCCTGATAATCTTGTGCAGACGGTGATGTCTAGGGTCACCGTTTAGTCCATTATTTTTAATGATTCTTATAGAGTGTTTTCTCTAAGTATTTCTAACTCTCAGCCTCTGAAATAATTTTGGGTAAATTTTACTATACGAAATCTAGAGCTTAAAAAGAGAAGCAACTCTGAGATGACTTTCTGTTTTACTTAAGCAATGCAGAACACTTTTACCTCCCCAGACAATATAGGAAGCTTTCTTTCTCCTCAGGAAAGGCATCTCAAGGTTCATTCCAATTTGTACAGAAAAAGGAAACAATTTATCCAGGTGCAATGCAGTGTTTAATAGGTGACTGATTGTAGAATGAGACTCTCAGAGAAGTTGACTGAGGAAACACACCAGAGAACAACTTCCAATAGATCACTTACTACACAGTTTTTGCAACTGGATTTTAAAAAAAAATAGTAAACATTCTGGAATAAAACATGTCTACTCTCTCAAGATTCTGTATTCTTCCTTGACCAGTGTCTACTTGTTAAACACTATGATGCGTTTTTTCCCTAAAAACTATGTTATTAGTGCATTACATAATATACCTACACAATTGCAAATTATGCAAAATGAGCAAACTCTGACTGCAAATAAAAATTGTTTATATTGAAATTGAAATGAAAATTTTGAAAAGCGTGAATTAAAGTGAGTCACTAAAACAAATTAGTGCTACAATACTGTGCATGAGTCAGCTCCTAAGGATGGGAACAAATAGCACATATCAGATTCTGCATATAACTGTCAACATAGTCGCTTTATATATTCCACTTTCAACAAATGAAAGTAGAAACTACAGATGTATTAACAAAGAACTTTATAAGACTTAGAATTCTACTAATAAAACCAAAGTGGAAGGAATACAATAGCATAGGAAAAGTTTATCTGAAATTATGTACTTATACATTGAATTAAATGCTTCTTTCAGTGTACTATAATTGAACTTTTCTTGCACTAGCTTAATAACCAAAGGATTTATTATATTAGATAAGTCAATTAGACTCTGATAAGGCATCAATAATGTATTTTTTAAATTTCCTTGGATATCCCTGATGAGAGTATGTTGAGTCATGGTAATAATATCAATGTTAAAATAATTTTGTATATATTTATGCTTGCTTGATATAAGCATTTGCCTATATATATGAGGAGAGATCAGTATAATACAACTATGTACACAATTATGAGCACTGAAACATGAAAGATTCTGTTCTTTAGCTCACAAGCCCTCAAGGTAAATTATCTTCTAGTTAATGTTTATATTTTCTAATGTGTTAATCACAGTAACATCCTATCATTACAATATGAATCATTAATTCATTTAGAGCACACAGACAATAAAATCACTAGTTGATTCAGATAGAAATTATTTTTTAGTACAATGAGACTTCTGTAAGAGAATCTCATAAGAAATTAAAATACATTTAATCAGTGTAAAGTCTCTAGATATGGACTGATTTTGCCCACAATAAATTTTGTAAAGTTGTAAATTTATGTAATTTTAATTTTAATGTGTTGTTGTGGTTGTTGTTGAAATAGCATATCACTATCATTTGCAGGGTAGTTGTCAACCCACTATGTGGCCAGAAAAGCCTTGGGCTTGTGCTTGTCTTGATCTTTTCCACAAGCAGTTAGGACTACAGACCTCTATGTCCATATTAGGCTACAGAAGTATCACCCAAATATCAAATGCAAAATACCATTGTAGCCCAAGAAGAAAATATTTTAACTGATCATATTTGCATATAATTATATATGAAATATCAACTCTAAGCCATAATATGTAGCTGATGCAGAGCAGAAAAGTGCTTACAGACTCATTCAACTTTATATCTTCAAGAAAATGTCCTTAATTAAAGGTTATTGTTATTTGTAGCAGCAGCAGCCATTGTTACACAATAAGAAGATTTTTGTACCCAATATTCAATGTTCTATAGTAGCAGTTTTAAAATTCTACTTCATATAATATGAGTTCAAATAAATATTTATAGATATAATGTGCACAAGGATTTTGGTGTTCAAACACTTGTAGGACAAGATGAATGTTACAAATATTTCTAGAAGCCTCAGCATGGACAATTTGAAAGTTTAAGGTTCTAAGTCATTCAAGAATGGATTAAGTATAACTGCATTAGATGTTATTTTTCAGCATTATGTGATCCCTGAGCCATTTAAGGGTTACTTTTAAAAATTTGTAGAAAATTGGCATTTTTTTTGTGCAGTGAGATTTGATCTACTATCATTCATGTACTATCTTTTAATCAATATGATTGAAGTAGATGAGAAAATTCAGTATTTTACTGGTGATAACAATGAGAGTATGAATTACCAATGGTTACTCAAAAGAATAATAAATGAACTATTTTTATTATCCTATAAAGGCTCTAAATTTAATAATCTCAGATTTGATTAAAAGGACATATCAATTTTAACAATATTCTCAAGCAGTATATAAAATGTGTAAGATAACAAAAATTGAGACAAATTTGTTTTTCATAGCTCTTTTACTTAAAAATAGGAAAACTTTGACTTTTTTATTCTTATTTGTTTAACAATTGCCACAAATGATAATGGTTACTGCTTTGATTATGTGGTTTCAAATTTTTTTTTGGCTGTATATTCTTTACTGTACAGGAAAATCTGTTTTTTTCCTCTCATCTTCAGTTGCTACAGAATCCCTACTTTAAGTTGCCACAGCAAGAGCAGCACAAGTAACTGAGCATTTTATATTTGTGAACATTGTAAAATAGAAATATTTTTTAGTAGAATATGCTTTTCTTCAACTATCAGTAGACAACATTCTTTTGACTAAAATGTGATCATTCTTCACAGTCACATAGATGTCAAAGAGGAAGTGTTGACAGTTTCTGTCTCAAGTCTTCGTGAAACTAATAAGAGACTTGATGCCAACTTGGCAGTCTGAATACCCTGTTGGATAGGTGATGAGAGTCCCTGAGTCTGGGTGAGAAATTTGGACTGGCAGCTGGGGGAATTTCTACAAAAGGCAGTCAAAGACAGAAAAAGAAACTATATTTCAAATCGTTAAAACAAAAAATGATATCAGTTAAACATGACATATAAATGACAGAAAAATTAGATTTATACTATGGCATATTGAAATATTGAGGTTTAATATTAGTCATTTGAATATTTAAATCATCTACTAATGAGTATAATGTACTTATATGCATTAGCCTTCTTACAGCATATATTCCTTATATAAATGGCAAAAAACAAATAATCAATTTCTTTTACATTGATACATAAAAAAATCACATAAAGTTTTCTTCAGTCTGTTCATAAATTTGTTATTATTGTCATATATTTAATTTACCTGAAGTTAACTATATGGTATAATATGAAAAAGAGATCTTATTTTTTCCCTACCAAATTAAAATCCTTTTTCAACTGTACTTTCAAAATAAACCCTGTTTCACTTACTTGAAACAAAATTTTAGGTTGTATTTGCATTTAAATTTATGTTTGCTTTTATATTCTTTATCATAGCTATAGTTAACATTTTTTGGATTATCAAAAATTCAATATTAAAAAAGGGGAACTGCTATTTCAGCATTTTGAAAGGTAAGCACTTTTTTTATATCATCAGAGTTACACATAGACATGAAGAAGATGAAATGATTAAAGCCTCGAGCTTTCACAATTTTACCAGCAGACACTTGGACAATTTCCAGAAATTGTTTTATTAAACTAGTTTTGTTTTAAATTTGTTTTGTTAAACTAGTATAAATGTTAATCAAATGCATAACATAGAAATAAATCAATTTCATCTAAAAATACTAAATAAAAATATAATCAATGATTTCCATTAATTCTATGGGCCTCCTTATTGTGCAGAACAAGCTATAAGTTGTTAAGCTAAAAATTATCTCTTAAAAAAATGCATGAAGCATTCTGCTTAATTTAAAACAAATGCTACAATTTGGATATTTATTAAGTACAACTATTTTTTTTAATCCAGGCAAATAGCACTTTTAAAGGGTGTATAAATTATAGAAAACTGATTGAAAATGTAAAATATAAAATATTAACTAAAATTTTCCAAACTAAGTAAAAATATAAAGTCTCAGTTAAATATATTTATATAGATTTCTGAGGTTTGCAAACCCAAGTTAGTTAACCTTGTGTTTTTCATTAGGAATTAACTTTAGATATCTTTGCAGTTATGTTAATTTTGTTTTATTTATTATATTCATTAGTTAATTATGATGTCCTCTGAGTGTTCCAGGATGTTTGTGTACATGCCCTCTTTTCTCTCCCTGCCATTTTTTTTTCATTCTCATTTGGATTGCTCTACTTCAGCAACTTTGCCCAAGAAGTCAACTTTATATGGTCTCTGGTGTACCTTCTATAAGTATAATTTGGAAGGATTTTTTCTTAACTTCTATTTCTCCTGTTTCATAATTTTAATATCTTGACTACTTTCATGAATTATACTTCTATATCTTGTCACTAGTGCTTTGCAGTTATTCTATACTCCATAATAGTGTTAAAACTGATAGCTCAGTTAATGTCACTACTTTCAAAGCTTATCTCTAATGATTCACAGTTGATTAAAGAGCTTAAATTAGAGTATTTCTGTTACAATTAATGTTTTGACACTCTTTGTGTTCAAGAATATATCTCCTCTCTCATATCTTCCCTTCAAACTCTGAATGGTAAGGTTGTTTGGAGGAGAGGTCATGTGAATATTTATTTTGTCACTGTCTTTTATTAATAAATTATATGTAAATGTTTTAATTAATATAGGTAATTGGAATCATTATGAAATGAAATTGGGTATACCTTGTGTTCTGCCATTTAAGAAGAGATATCTTCATACATGCAGCATGTCCAAATAATGTAAATAACTTGTACTTTATTCTCAAAAAACCTTATAAAATCCATATTAATATCATCATTTATCACATTATATGCAAAAAGCATTATATTTTAATTTTATTCAACCATTTAACCAAGAAGGTATCTTGCTTGTAGTTGCATTTAAGAGTGGGCACAGAATTGAAAACCCACTTAGTTTGATTCCAAGTATGTGTATGGACATTCATGTGCATATATTAGTAGTAGAAGAAAAACCAGAGATTAAAAATGTGGATATGTGGATTGATAGAATTTATAAAAGAAATATGTATATATATTATATAGAATTTTAACTATAGAGTTATAAGTGAGAAGAGACCAAAAGTGCTTTTGTTGTTTTCTTTCTAACTCTTTTCTTTCTTTCTTTCTTTCTTTCTTTCTTTCTTTCTTTCTTTTTCTTTCTTTCTTTCTTTTCTTTCTTTCTTTCTTTCTTTTTTCTTTCTCCCTTTCTTTCTTTTCTTTCTTTCTTTCTTTCTTTCTTTCTTTCTTTTCTTTGCTTTTCTTT
>NC_045030.1:89074350-89084651 GCF_008632895.1 Mastomys coucha
AAATATGCAACTTTGGGATTGGCTGGTAGGGCTAGAATGTACCAGAGACATGGGAGGTGAGAGAATCAGAGGACTCAAAGAAGAGACCTTAGATGAAATGCCAAAAAGAGGGGAGAGGGTACTTGTAGAGTTCACCTCGAGTAGAAAGACAGGGCATCAAATGAAGGATAGGGTTGCCATCCCACAGTCAAAAACTCTGACCCAGAATTTTTCCTGTCTAAAAGAACTGCAGGGACAAAAATGGAGAAGAGACTGAGGGAAAGGAGGTCCAGTGACAGGCCCAACTTGGGATCCACCTCAAGGGCAGGCTCCAAGACCTGACACTATTACTGATGCTGTGGTGCAATTACAGAGAGGAGCCTAGCATGGCTGCCCTCCAAAAGGCCCAACAAGCAACTGACTGAGACAGATGCAGATACTTACACCCAAACAAGAGACTGAAGACAAGGACACCTGTAGTTGAATTAGGGAAAGGCTGGAAGAAGCTGAGGAGGAAGGTGAATGATGCCCCCAACACATATACAGCAGAGGACTGCCTGGTCTGGCCTCTGTGGGAGCAGGTGCTCCTAACCCTTGAGAGACTTGAGGCCTCATGGAGTGGGGAGGACTGACAGAGGATGGAGGGATGGGGACATCCTCTTGGAGAACGGGAAGGAGGAATAGGATGAGGAACTGTGAGAGGCTGGACCAGGAGGGGAATAATGACTAGACTCTAAAAATTAAAAGTAATTTTAAAAAATGGAATATATAATAAGAATTTAATTTAAAGAATCACTGCCATTTAGAAATATAAATTCTTCATTTTTAAATAGAATATCTGGCATAAAGAATTTAAGATAGTCATTATATTTAGTTTTGCAGGCCACAATACATTATTAGTTATGTCATTCACATTATATGTTTTGTGAAATATCACCATCAAAATTATGCAATTCACAGCCTCCATAGACATGAGCAATACATTTCTAAATGTACACAATATTGAAAAAGAGATAACTAATATCTTGTTTTAACCTCTTGCTCTCAAATTATTTTTAAAATTCATACATGAGTAACTATCAATTACATCATTTACACCTCTCCAACTTTCCCTCAATACCTAATACCTAATTTATTAAGTGCCTAAAATTTTCTACTTACTGATTTTTAGATATGATCACCATATAGACAAATAGGCATACATGTGTGTAAGGAGGGAGGACTGATATATTGCACATATCAGTCCTTTTTATTTCTGTTGTACAGATGAAGACACTTCACTTCTGAGAATTTCCATAACATTTCAATGCTGTATAGCTAAAATAAAATATTCCTTCATTCAACATATAAGGAGCAATTAATGTATGTTATTTCCAACCAGTCAAACTAATACAACAGAAGAAAAGTAGTTCAAGGAAAGATAAAATGAGAAGTCTAGCCTGGAATAGGCTGAAGAAGTTAAGTCACTGTGTCAAATGAGAACTGTATTGATCTAATGAACAATCAACTCATAGATTATCCTTATAAAAATACGATAGGATTTTCTTAGTAAATTATCGTTATTATCTTTTGTCAGTGAATAAGATAGTTAGCAGCAGTCATTCACAGTTTTAGATCCGGAAACTATCATATTGTAAGCACTATGCATCATGTCCTTGTTTCGATGCCACTACAAAAGAGCCTGTTTATATATCAGTATAGCTTAGAATTTGAATGATGAAAATTATAAGGACATGTAAATGTTCGTTGCTTTATTAAAATCCTAACTGATCTACAATAGCAGTACTTCTCTATCTTTGTGGGAGATTTTTAACCTTGTCTACTCATTTTTAATGCAAATAAAAAATAAAATAGAAACAAAGTATCCCTTAAAATCTCAAATTGTCATGGGATTTGGGGGATAGCTTTTAAGAACGTGTAACAACTTGATTTGAAATATAATTGGCTTAATTTTGCTGAGCTATTATGTGAAATGAGTAGTAACAGTTTTAAAACAAAATTAAGTAACTTGAAAAATAAGTATCTAAGAAGTTCTGTTTCTGGTTCCCAAACAAGCTTAACATTATGCTTTATGTTATGTCAATAAGTAACATATTATTGCCTTCACTAAGTGAAGAGAACTAACAATACACAAAATTTTAAAAACAATGCAAAAATGTGGGAAGTTGGGAAATATATCAGAACTTTTTGTCCTTGAAACATAAAATTAAAAAAGATTACTAGCTTTAAACCCTTCATTTCAAAATGGACTCAGTATTATTCTTACAAAACCAAACTAAAAAACAACACATTATTTATCATGTTAGAATTGAATAGCAAACAAATTAATACCAGGAAAGAAGGGAAGTACATGATGTTACAATTGATATTTTATGAAAGTACATCACTCAGTCTCTGAGATTGATTCTCATTAGTACTTTGAATTAGCAATTTACCTTGTCTTTGGCCTTCTCCTAACTTTCCCTTTCTCCTGAATACTTTTAATTCTTTCAGTAGAATTGTTTCTAGACCTCTATATAATTATTATTATGCTGAAACTACTCTTTGCTAAAGCTCTTTATTCCTAAGCAACCAAGCTTGAAATTTATATTCAGTCCCTGAAGACGGAAATGTAAAATTCAAAATGTGAAAGTTTTAATTTGATCTTTTTGTCTCAAATTGCCAAATTCACTAATATCACCAACATGCAAAACATAAAAGAATTTAATCTTCTATTTTAGAAGTTAACTCATACAGAAAGAATATATTAAAAGACTAAAAATGAACATTTATGTAACTATTTCTCAATTTCAGAAAATAAACTAAAAACTAAGCAGGTAAATGAGATATATTATGTGTTCATGGTTCAAAGGCTCAATAGAATGAGAAAATTAGCTCTTTCCAAACTAGTGACAATTTATTTTGGTCTATTCTCATTTACCACCATCTCACAGAATTTTATATAAATCATACATCAGTTATCCATAATTCTAAAAATTTATATACTTAGAATTAAAATGGATTTTAAAAAGAATAACTCACCTAAAAATCAAATACCTATGTTAGTAACTCCATGTATACAAATAAGATATTTGATGAAGTTTAATGCTGCAATAATAATCACATTTATAAAACTTTTAGTGGAAGATATTTGATAATCAAATCTTCTTGATGATTACTACATATAAGAATTTGCTACACAAGAAACTTACTTTAGTGGCTTCTGGTTATTAAAACATAGTAGAAGCATTATATATCAGCTGATCTCATTTATATCAAATTTAAAATTGAGCTAGCAATAATACCATATGTTTTTACTTCGCCAAAACCACAAGGAATCCCGATGTAACTGTGGAGCCTTTTTATGACTTTATTTATTCTTTTATTTTCTCCTCTTAAAGACAAAAATACAAATTTAAGCCAGAAAGCTTCCAATGATTTTTTTTTCTAGGAAGAATATGCTCTGAAATGTTTATAACCTTTGGGTGAGAATATGTGTGTCTCATCTACTTATTTTATCTTAGCATTTCATTTTAAAACGGAAATTGGTAATTTCCTTCGTTCCTTCGTTCTTTCGTTCCTTTGTTCCTTCGTTCCTTAGTTCCTTCCTTCCTTCCTTCCTTCCTTCCTCCCTGTCTGCCTGCCTGCCTGTCTTTCTCTTTCTTTCTTCCTTCCTTTCTTTCTTTCTTTCTTTCTCTTTCTTTCTTTCTTTCTTTCTTTCTTTCTTTCTTTCTTTCTTTCTTTCTCTCTTTCTTTCTTTCTCTCTTTCTTTCTTTCTTTGAAGTTATTTTACTTTTACTACCTTCACTTTAAGCCAATCATTCAATTACACAGTGGTTTCTAGCATGGGAGAGAAGGAAGGCGTCATTCACAATAATAGAGGCTGTGGTGTTGTTAGCCTGAGAAGATGAAGTAAGGGAGGCCTCACTGGGGAATCTGGAGGAGCATAGACTAACTCATTGGCCGGTAGGTGATGTTCAGAGAGCTGGAGAGCTGATATGCAATGTCCTAGGCAGCTTCCAGCTTGCACAGATCAATCAGGCCATCGCCTGCTGTGGCCAGCATGTTGGCAATCGGCTCAGCTGCTTTGGAGTCACTCTCAGCTGCGATGATGACTGCCTTCTTCTAGTGTTCAGCCTTTTCCACCACAAATATGGTTCTCTCCTCTTCCTGCTGAGCCACCTGTTTGGCTTTTACTGCCTCTGTGAACTCCTTGCAGAAAGGTCAGATGTGTCAGGGACACATCATTCTGGATGAGCCCAAATGTTGCTGCTCATTCTGTTAGGTCATTGCTCACCTGCTTGGAGGCCAGCTCTCGTTAGATAATCAATTCCCCAGCATTGAAGCAAGCCACCACCGACTTGAGGATCTCTCTGGTGATAGTCAGCAGCACCAGCTCATCAATGTCCTCACCTATGCTGGTGTAGATATGAAGAAGCGGATGACCACTGGCAGGACAGTGTGATGTTGACATTCTGCAGGTCTTTGCTACCAGTGATGACCAGTACATTCCGTGATTGAGAGCGGCAGTCAAAGATAATTGGTTTCTGTACCCAAGGGATGGGAAACTGAGTCCCTTCCCCTACCTACCACAATTTTCTGTCCTTCAGGGAATCAGCCAAAGATGGTAGCTCTGTGCCTGCATCCACATGCATCTGATTAATGCATCCACATTCTATAATGCAGACTTCACCACGCCTCCTGCAAACGCTAATGCCAGGCCAAACTTTCCAATGGACTGGAACACTGGCAGCCATGACTCCTTCTGTTACATCCACTCACACCTCCTTTCACTCTGACCTCCACATGAACCCTGGCCCCAAATTCCCCTTTTCAATGGTACAATGTAGCAGTTCGCATGACAAAAACAATTATTTGGAATAACTTTTTACAAATACAAAGTGAAAAGTGAACTAATTGGGCATCTTTCCACAGTTGTCTTTATTTTTATGCATCATGTATTATTGAAAACAGACAGAAATAGTCACTTACTTTTTAGCTATCAAACCATCTACAGAATTTTGATTCAAATTTAGGCATAACTTACTCCATTGTGGTTCAATTTCAAGAGTGATGACTTTTGATGCTGTTTATAATTGGTCAGTGTTTCTATGAGAAGACATCACTTGTTTTATTTATCCACAAATTATTAGCTTTTTGCACTGGCAATATATACTATATTAAAAGGTTATTGGTGTAGATTCTCATAATCTAGTGTTAAAAAACAAAGCAACGTTATATTATTATGGCTCAGGCAATATGGCACTATGATGCACATTTAATGAATGAACTCAGTTGCAATCCTTAGACCTCACATAAAAAGTGAGTTTAGTTCCCCCTTTTTAATCCTAAGGATGATGTGATGAAAGACAGAGACAAATGAATCCCAGAAGCTTACTGGCTGGGCATAATTACTTGCTCCATACAATAATTTGAACTATGGGTGTTTGAAGACATTGCTAGAGTTGGATGAAGAAGCAAGTTCTGATTGTAAAAGGTATGGTGATGAAGAATGGGTTGTATCTGAGTAAATTTCACTTAAGAGGTAATATTTTAAGTAGAGTCTAAAAATCATAGAAATGTTAGGAAACAAATTAGAAAATCATGGCTTAATGAAGATAAGGAATTAAAAACTCATAAACATTAAAGCAATTAAGTTATAATTTAAAGTTTTATTTATCAACAAACATGGACAACACCAAAGCGAGGTGTGTGTGTGTGCCTGTGTGTGTGTTCATGCATATGTGCATGTTCTTGAGTATGTTTAACATGGACATCAGAGGACAGCATCTGGTGTTCATCTCATCTGGCTTCCACTACTTTGAGATACGGTCTTTTATTGGCAAGAAACTACAACACTGAAATGACAAAAAAATCACTTAGGCTGACCAGCCAATAAGCTTTGGGGATTCACTTGACTCTGTCTTCCATCACATCATATTTAGGATTACAAGGACTTGACCTATCTCACATTTTATGTGCATTCTAGGAATTGCAATTGAGTTCATCAGGTGTACTTCATAGCGACTTATTGACTGAGCTATCTCTTTAACCCCTGATCAGGTATATTTTTTGATTCATCCTCAGATGGCATCCTAACAACTTCTTAATAATCAAATGAATACCACATTAAAGGTTTTTCATTTACTACCAAACAACAAAGTGATACTGAAAACCATACATAATATTTAGGATTTAAAATGATCACAGAGTCAAACAGTGTAGTAATGATATTTATGGCCTGAGTAGGGGATTATTCAGTTCTCCAAGTAAGACATTTTTAACAGTTTTGAAACAAATATTGCAAACCTGTGTATACAAACAAGAAAAATGGAAGCTTGTATACATGAATGTTAATAATTGTGGTAATTATGATAACCATCAAGGGGAAACTTCCCAATAAATATCAACTGATAAATGGAATTGGTAGCATAAGTTCAGCACATTGCTTCAGCATGAAAAGAAAAAAAAAACATAGGCCTATCAAAACACACAGCTGCAGGTATAAAACTTTAAAGGTGTTGTTTTAAATGGGAGAATCTTGCAAAAAATAATTGGGCACATTTATATAGCTATATTTATATGGAATGTCCATAAAAGGCAGATCTATAGGGACAAAAACCAGATAAGTGGATTAATGATTCCTCCTGGAAAAGCAATGCAAGTGGAAAAGGTATTAGGACAGAAGAGATCTAATGGTGTAGTATTGATTTAAATGCAATAAGAATAGTCTAAAATTAGTTTTAAGTTGATTGCAAAAACATAAGGACATACTAAAAGTTTTTCATTGTATACCTTAAATGGGTAAATTGTATACTATGAATATTATGTCATAATAAACAGAATGGAATGAAGTGGAGGGGATAAATGCATAGTAGAAGGAGAAAATGAAGAAAAGTGGAACATTCTATTCTTAAGCCAACATTCAAATAATGCTTTATACACACCAACATACTATGTATATAGAGTGTAAGTGCACATTTCATACAAAAACAAAAGGAAAGGGGTAGAAAGGGAGGAAAAAAGAATGAGGAAGACAAACTTAAAGCCAAAAAAGTAATGGTGGACAGAGAGTGACAAGAGTGAGTGAATAAAATTTCAATTTCAATGCTAAGAAATGTACACTTTTAAATGAGATATTTATTTTAACTGTTTTCTCACCTGGTTTCTAAAATACAAATATATTTCTAGGAAGCAGATAACTCATTATGATTGAGGTAATCTGATAATTTAGCTGAAAACAACTGATATTTTTCAAAGTACAACCTTAAGATTTACCTCAACAAAATTGCTCTTATAGAGAATATAACTCATGACATAAAGCCTAAATTTCACAGAACAACATAATAGTGTTCAAATCTAATTTCTTCCTTTATTTTCTTTCTAAATTTTCATGAGAAACTAATGACATGTATCTGCCTGACAATACATAATTTAGATGCTCTTGACCAACAACATGAAATAACTAATAATATCTGACATAGATAAATTCATGAATTAGCTCTTTAAAAGTCTTTGGATAATCAGACTTTGGGAATCCTAGGATTTAATTATTTTCGTGCTAAATTCTCAAAGTTGCTAGTTTTCTGATTTGCTAAACAAGGAGCAAAACTGATGTCATGTTTTGAAACCTAATTAGAACTTTGCAGAGAAAAAGTATTGTTCTTACTGGCTCTAATTAAAACATTCACCTGTTTTACAATAGGAAATCCACAGACTCACCTATATGATATGTGCTATAAATGCAATTGCATTTCATATCCACTGTAAGTTATCATCTTTTGCATAAAACATAAGAGACAGCATCCAAAATTAAAATGACTGGGATATCTAAAGAAAGCTTTTATATTAGATATTTTCTTTATTTACATTTCAAATGATATCTCCTTTCCCGGTTTCCCCTTAAAAAAAAAAACAAAAAAACAACAACAAAAAAAACCTGTTCCCTCCCCCAACCCTCTGCTCACCAACCCACTCTCTCCTGCTTCCTGGCCCTGGCATTCCCCTACACTGGGACATAAATGTGTGTGTGTGTGTGTGTGTGTGTGTGTGTGTGTTTGCATTAACATTCAGACATCTTATCATTGACATGGTTACTTACTTTGTCACTTGCAGATTAATGATAGTCTTTACCCTGGGATATAGACAAGGATATTATATGTTTTTACAAATGATTAAAGAAGCTGCAGGTTTTTGTTGTTGTTGTTGTTTGGTTGTTTTTTTGTTTTGTTTTGTTTTTTTGTTTTTTTTTGTGGTGTCAACTGTCCATCTTTTGAGATAAAGTGGAAAGCTTCTATCTGCAGTAATTTTTAGTAACACCCTTTTGTGGGTATCCCTTACAAAAAAGTAAAACTAATAAATTGATTATGCTAACCAGTATGAGCTGCAATGGGCAGTTTACCGGGGATAATATCTTGCTTATATATCAAAAAATGACAATGTTATACATTAAAATCAATAGGAGCTTATTATTTCTTTAAAGTCAAAAGTTTGCTAATAAAGAATTAAACTGCTCTCTCTTACCCTCTTGCTCCTGCCTCTCCTTTGCCTCTTGCCCTCTTGCTCCCTATTCCTCCCCCCCCCCAACCCCGCCAGATGGTCATGGCTGGCCTCCACTTATCTACTCTCCCCTTCCCTCTGCCTTTCTCTGCCTCTACTACCTTCTTAATTCCCCTCCCCACTCCCTAAATAAACTCTATTCTATACTAAAAAAAAAGTCAAACCATTGTGCCTTCTTATATATCTTAAGAAAGACGGTTGAATTAAATTTTTCATCAATAAGCAAATGATTTATTAAATGGGGTAGAGTTTTCTTTCCTTGTTGAGAAAAAATTATGTATGCTGTTGATGTATTTTTTATTTATTTATTTTTTTGCTAATTGAAACACTATTTCTACCTAAATTCCCCATGATCTGGTACTCTCATAACTCAAAATAAGTAATGGCAAACCTCTGAGAGGCCTGCTGGGGTCTGTGTTCAGTCAGAGAAGATGTACATAACCCTCAAGAGACTGGAGGCCCCAGGGAGTTTAGAGGTCAGGGGGGTGGGGACATCCACATGGAGACAGGGGGTGGGGAGGAAGTATGGGATGTGGAACAGTAGGAGGGTGGACTGGGAGGGGAATAAAATCTGGAGTGTAAATAAATAAATAAATAAATGTCAAAAAATAATGGCAAACCTTCATAATCTTGTGTTATATTCACATTTTCATTCTATATTGAATGTAGTTAGATTAAAATTAACTGTTTAGCTTAATATTTTGGGGTTTTATGACAATTAATTTAATTCTTTTTCTGAATATTTCTTGGTGAAATCATGGCTTTTATTGAAGCAAAGAGAAAAACAACAAACAAATACTACCAAACTATATACTAACTAGTTCCTGCGTGTAGGCACAAGTGAGGAATGAAATGAATAAACAGACTACAAATTGTACATGTAGAAAAGAAGGGGCTTCAAGGAAGAAAAAAGATCAAAGCACCAAGTACAAAAAGGTAAATTTTATCTTTCTATGGCAGTAATGCATGAAAGAATGACTGTGCTTATACAACTAATACTAATGTGTTTGAAGTATCCTTATGTATAGCTCTTAGAAGAAAATGTGTGGAACATTTATGCTTATTATTTAAAGTAATTCTTTTCCAAAATAAGAAATAGTATGAATAAGCTGCAGAATTAATAGCAATGAAAAGGTCACCAAATTCTGACATATCTCTGTCAGATATGATAACATTAAATGCCCAGCTTTTATCAGCAAACTCTACAAAAAATATTGGTATGTGACTTTAACCTTTTACAAAAGGTCACTGTCAAACATGGAAAAGGATGAGACATTTTGAAGTATTGACCCCGGTTCTTAATTGAAGTAAGTTAAAAAATGAGACTATTCAGATATTAGATATAATTTCATTCTAGATTCAGAGGAAAATTAAAATCTCAGTTAAATAGACTCCCTCCACAAAATCTTTTGCAATTCAGTTAAAGAGAGTGACTTTCTATGAGAAATTAAGATCTGTGTTCCTCTCTGTCACCAGTCCGTTTCTTTTATGATTCACATTTAAGTCATGTGGTAAATCAGCTTGGACAGTAACTCAAGGGACCTACAGTAACTCTAGGGACCTACAGTAACTTAAGCAACCTCCTGGCGAAATATATTGCACAAATTGTTTTGTGTTAATTTACTTAGATTGTGGTTCCAAAATATTTTGCATCTTTCTTTATACTTCTTCCATTCACTGTTTGAAAACTTATTCATATGTTTACTGATTCCATCAGTAAAACAATAAAAAAGTAAAATAAAACAACATCCTTATACTCTTCTTGGTTTTTTTTTTTTTTTTTT
>NC_045030.1:89092748-89094570 GCF_008632895.1 Mastomys coucha
AAAAAAAAAAAAAAAGATGTGGAATAAATAGTAAAAATAAGTCTCATATAATATATTCATATATCTGATAGGCTGGGCTTTTTTTACTATTCTTGTACATAAGAGTCTCTAATAATGCCTATTCTTTGAATAAAAGTTATGCATAAAAACAAAACAATTATTCATGATATTTTACTATATTTTTTAACACAAGAAATCAGAGGGGTGTGGCAATGAACCCTCAATAATGAGCTTCATTAAATATATATGAAGCACTTTATCACCCATTTATGAACACTTAAGTATTTCATGAACTTCATATTTAATTTAATCTCTGCTCCAATCTGCCACTGCTACTTTTTGCTTGTCCCCAATCTTGTTTTCAATACAGTGATCTACAAACACCCAAACAATAATCTTGAAAATCTTATTAGTGACCTCTAAGTCTTTACACCTAGATCTGTTTGAAGAACATGGCAGTGTGATAGCAAATTAAAGATGTAAATCACACATCATAAAACTTGACAAAAGTTCATCAAAAGTGAACACTTCATTGGTTTAAAATATACAGTATTGTTTGAGAATTATCAGTATGTAATACTAAAATATTTTCATTAATCTTATTTTCGACTTGGGAGGCCTGACCCTTTTGGGTTTCACTTATCAGATATTTATATTACAATTCATAACCCTAGCAAAACTACAGTTATAAAGGAGCAATGAAATAATTTCGTTTGGGGGACTGTATTAAACATAAGGAACTGTATTAAAGGGTTGTAGCTTTAGAAAGGTTGAGAACTCTAAAAACAAATGTGCTCTTTAGCAATATTTTTTTATGCCTCATTCCCTTCAGCATCCAGCTCTCATGGCATACTACTTTGTTTCTTTGTAGATTTATGTCCAATACAGGCATGTTTTTATGTGGAATACAATCCCTCACCTTTATTTCTGCTTGTCTGAACTATTTTGATGATCTTGAATATGTTTCTGGCATATAGGCAATTAAGAGATTTATTTTTCTAAAGCTTGACTCTGAGATCACACTTCTGAGGCATTACAATTTACCTGCACATAAAGTCTAAGTTGTTTAAAATGGATTTGCTATTCAAAATGTTCTCCTTACCTGCCTTAACTCACTTTACGATCAAGGAATGATGACTTAAGTAAGATACTCTAGTGCTATATATAGGCTCAATGCTTTAAGAATATACAATGCACCTAATGTCAGGTCACAAAGATGATAAAACCAATCTAGTCATGCTTCCCCTGTGCTATCTGTTACAACTTCTAGAGTATAGAATGATTTCTAAACATATTTTTACATATGCATGAATCAATACTGTATCAGTTAATTAACATTCAAATAAACTGAAAATTGATTAATTAAATATCCTTAAACAATCTAACATAGCTAGATTTCATAAGGGGGACTGGTCTGATTATAAAACACATCAATGGTGCTGAAAGACTTGGTATTTGTAAGTATGCACTCTGGCTCACCGATTGCTCACCTCTCCATTCACCAGCAACTATTAGCATCCAGCAAATACAGACGTTTACTGAAAATCAACATCCAGGACAGGTCCAGAGAGGTAAGCCAAAGACATCCCTTACTTTCACAGATACTCCTACTGGGCCTGCACTTTCCTACCTGCAGAAGGTCCCACAGACCCTGGACAACATCCAGTTTTTCCAGAACTTGACCAGCATCCCCATCCCAATACTCTTAGGTTCCTTAAAAACCAAACCATTGCCCCCAAGTCAGTAGGAAGTAGCCAGAGAACATGATGAGCTAATTCCTACCTCACCTCCACCTTTTTCTAGCTTTTTTTTTTTTTTTTTT
>NC_045030.1:89095272-89099486 GCF_008632895.1 Mastomys coucha
CTCCCTATCTCTCTTTTCACACATGTCCCCAACCAGACTCTTCCTCTCTTTCTCTATCCTCTCTCTATTTTTTGGTCCCCTCTTTTCTGCCCCATCCACTTCCCCAGATCCCAAATAAACTCCATTTTATGCAAAAAATATATGATAATTTTTTTATCAAATGAACAATACATATGCCATTATTAATATTAGTATAAATAGATACTAGAGATAATTTATATGTGTTTGATTGTGTAATTGCTTGTATAAATATCATAAAACTGGAACTTTGTAAGGTGAATTTTCAATTTTTTAAAATATCAATACTTCCTACTTGAAATCCTAACTCTTGTCTTTAACCCAGTTAAGTTACTGTTTTAAATGTGGTTTATACTGATTTTTCCCTGTATAAATTTCAGGGTTTTTTTTCTCATTATAACACTCACCATGGCTATGCTGACACTTCATAAAAACCCTAACAAAGCGTTTGAGTGTGACTTTGTAAACCTCTGTTGCAATGGAAAATAAAGCAGATGTATTAAAACCTTATAAAAGAAAGCCTCCTGTTGCTATGGTAATGTCTAGTTCCTAAAGGCTTAAAGACGAACTTCTCTTCTTGAATTCACCTGGGTTCTGATTTTGCATTGGTGATACTCAGATGATTAAAGGGTTTCGAGAGATAAGTACTTGATATAAGCAGGAGAAATTCCACATTCCTTTTTGGTATACAGAAATGGATTGTGAGCATAAAAATCCACTCTCATGTAATTCACTGAGGCAGCAAGCAGTGCATGGTAGTGATTCACTACATATTCAGAATGTTGTTTTCTTTTCATTTCTCTTTCGTAAAATGACAGAGTGCAACTAGATAGATAGATAGATAGATAGATAGATAGATAGATAGATAGATAGATAGATACATACATACATACATACATACATACATATATATATATGTATCTATAGAGAGAGTACTACTCTCTTTTGGTTTATTGAGTACAATTTGATTGAATTGGTTTTTGTTTGTGTTGACACTGTAGAGTCGTATTAATTTGACACCAGTGTTTAAAACACAATACCATATTGACTTAATATCAAACATCATTTACAATTCCAACATTTTCAAAACAATGGATTATATTCTATGTTTTCCAATTCAGTACTAGTTCTCATACAATAAATATATTATTCTAAATACATAATTATATATATATATATATATCCTTCACAAGTGTATTAAAATGAATATAATATAAACATGTTTTGAATATCAGAGGTATATTGAAACTTACAATGCTGAGAAACAAAACCTACTGTAGTATTATAATGAATGTTTTAACCATTATTATCTTGAATGATGTATGAAATCCATTTAAAAAAACATGTTGATCCATTTAAAAATACATTTTGTAAGAAGAATGAATAAAAGGAAACTATAATAACATTGTGCTATGATGAAAATCACTACTTTGTATCCTAACCTAAATATATTAAATGTAAGTGCAACTATTCCCATGTGATCACATTTGACTAAATATCTACATTATTTTAGCTAATAAACTATCACAGAAAAATGCCCACATATAAAAATAGTAATTCTATTCTGCTAACAACAGTCATAATCTCTATACTAATAGTCATTCCTAAAGGGCTTGCCAAGGCTTTTCAAAAGCAACAAAATATTTCTACTTCCATGTACCCTATGAACTGCTTACTAAATGTTTTATCACTCAATCTTGTGTTTGTTCATCACTGAAAGCACCCAGAGATGGTGCTTTACACATTTGATTACCTAACACTAGACATGAGCATAAAACATATATTTAATTAATAAATGTATATAAACATCAGTTAACTCTGTATTATTATCAATTTTACACATGTGTGGGAACTTTATCATTTATTAACAAAAATTCCTGAAGTCCTCAAAATGATTTATAAATGTATATATTTCATTCATCAAAAAGCACATTGATTTTTGATATAAACACATATATATATGTAAGTTTAAGAATTGTAGGAGTAAAAACTATCTATTTTTATTTATCTATTTATTTATTTACCCTCCAGATTTTTATTCCCCACCCCTGTCCACCCTCCAACTGTTCCACATCCCATACCTCCTCCCTACCCCACTGTCTCCATGAGGATGTCTCTACTCTGCACCCATGCACCCCACCTGATCTCTAAACTTCTTCATGCCTTAATGACTCTCTTTCTACTCTAAAAGTTTCAACTACTTTTAATTTCACTTTCCTCTGAGTACAGACAAGAATCTTCATGTAATTCTTTAAAAAGATGTTTTCTTTTAAATCCCTTTGCCTCATGTTTCCAAGATAATATTTATTTTATATTTCATGAAGCTGAATTCAGGATGCCCTACAAATAATTTGAATAATAGTATATTGTGAAACATTAAGAATATTCTTGAACTAGACTACATGACTTTTAATGACTTTTAGAACTGGTACACAGTCAAGACTTAACTATGACATATTTCTTAGAATTCAGCATCAGTGGTGACACCAGAATCACCAGCAATATCCAATATATCTGTGCCTTTTTAATATAGTTCAATTTTCAAACACAAATCACTGCAACATGCAGAAAATGTTTTCAAATGGAGTAAAAGACTAAGTATAAAATTTCAAACTCAAATCTCCAGTTCAACTCTGATCTTTACATTTTAGAATGGTTATTATATTTGCCATTATAATAAAAAAATGTATTTTAATGCCTAAGTTACACCACCAAGGAATTGTATAGGCTTTAGGTACTGAATCAGTAATCTAGTACTGTTGGGTATATTTTAGCATCAAGCAAAAGCTGTTTCTTTAGAGTTCAAAACACAAAACCTTACGCATAGGTCAAGCAGATTTTAATATACTACATCTGTTCCTGTGATTGTTCCAATTTTAAATAAAATGTCATTCAAAGAGGGTTCTCCCTATTCCCACAGGAGTTCTCAGAGAATTCAGAAAACTCTTAGGGAGAAAGATTACTTATTCATGAATGCAGGGTTCCTTTGGTCATCTTAGATTTGATTGACATTAGCTGCAACTGTGTCTGTCTCTAAAGACTTAAATATTCATCAGAGCATAATCATGGCATTTAAATATCTAAGCTTCAGAATTTTCAAAGCAATTCATTTTAGAATATACAGTTTATTTTACATAGATGGCATAAAATGATAAAGCAGTTAATTTCTACAAACTTTACTTTGAGAAACATTGCACATTTATAATATTGCTAATTTATCCTACTAAATTAAGGTTACATTGTGGGCCAATTTTACTTGAAATTTCATAGGTAACAAGTATCGGCTCTTGAAGTAAGGGTGTATGTATGATCCTATTGTAATACATTATCATACTGTAATTCCATGTATAAATTAAACTGTATTAAAATTTCATGAATTTACCATATATAAAAACAAAGTTCAATTAAAGTAAATTCAGAAAGTGTTTTCAAAAGTAATGGACAATCATGCTGCAATCCACAGACCCACAAAGGCTAAGTAACAAGGAGGTTTTAAGACAAGATATATGAATCTATCTAGTGAAGAGAAATAGAATAGATATCACAGGTGTACTGAGGACATGCGGAGATTGGAACAGGAGCGAGAGAATAATGGGTATGAAAACTAGAATTGGGACATATGTAGGATGCAATGTAGAAATATAGTGCAATGGAAACTCCCAGGAATCTATGAGGGTGACCCTAGTAAAATCAAGGGAAGACACAGAGCCTGAACTGAGCAGCTCTTGTAACCAGGAAAGACTTCCAGTGGAGGGACTGGGATACCAACCTAGCCATAAAATCTTTGACCTATAATTTGTCCTGCCTACAGGATATACAGGAGTAAATGCAGAGTAGAAATTGTGATTTCATTGTATATATTGGATATTAGCCCTCTATTGGATGTAGGATTGATAAAGATCTTTTTCCAATCTGTTGGTTGCCATTTTGTCCTATTGACAGTGTTCTTGACCTTACAGAAGCTTTGTAATTTTATGAGGTCCCATTTGTCAATTCTTGATCATAGAACATAAGCTATTGTTGCTCTGTTCAGGAAATTTTCCCCTGTACCCATGTGGTCAAGGCTCCATTCACAAAAGAACACACATAGTATGCACTCAGCTATAAGTGGATATTAGCCCAGAAGCTCAGAATGCCCAAGATACAATTCACAAACCACATAAAACTCAAGAAGAAGGAAGACCAAAGTGTGGATA
>NC_045030.1:89099496-89100560 GCF_008632895.1 Mastomys coucha
AGGGTTTGCAGTCCCTTAGGACGAACAACACTATGAAATAACTAGTACCCCCAGAGCTCCTAGGGACTAAACCACCAACTAAAGAGTATACATGGTGGGACTCATGGCTCCAGCAGCCTATGTATAGCAGAGGATGGCCAAGTCAAGCATCAATGGGAGAAGAAGACCTTGGTCTTGTGAAGGCTCTATGCCCCAGTGTAGGGGAATGCCAGGACCAGGAAGCAGGAGGGGGTGGGTTGGTAAGGAGAGGGAGTGGGAAGGGGATAGGGGGTTTTCAGAGGGGAAACCAGGAAAGGGGATAACATTTGAAATGTAAAAAGGGAGGGAAATATCTAATTAAAAAAATCCTCAGATTATAAACTGTTAATTCTATTGTCTTCATATCTGTCATGAATTCTTAAAATACATGAACACAATTTTGGTCAATTTAATTTAGGATCACTGACAATAGAAAGAAAAAGTATTATTCTAAGTTATATTTTCCCTAGCCACAAAAATTTACCTTTCATTAGTCACTAGTTTCAATAATGTATACAGTGTTATGACAAAACATATATAAGAGACTTTGTGCTAAAAATGCATAGGTCAGAAATGTTACAAATAATTTCATGATCTTTAAAAGAAATTTTACAAGTAGTACATTGTACATTTGTGGAACACATATCAATTGCTACATGCAGAGTCCAATTCCAAAGTTTAATACAACCTACATAAAACATTTTACAACACAGCAAAATGAATGGGCTTCCTTTAAAAGTACCCCCTAAACACTTGATATATATTTTATTCCTATTAAGAATGAATAAACATAGGAATTTTATAAATATGTAAATGATATAAATTTAAAGTATCAAAGTATTTGAAGTTGAGCCCTTTATTACGACTTTCTTTGTTGCTGTCAGGTTTTAGAAGCAGGAACAAATATATTCTAGATGTTTTCCTATATAGAGAGAGCTAACACACTATGTTTGAATCAAGACATTTGTGAAAACTTTAATTAAATACACACAGAGAGAGAGAGAGAGAGACAGAGAGAGAGAGAGAGGCAGAGAGAGAGAGAGAGA
>NC_045030.1:89101266-89108709 GCF_008632895.1 Mastomys coucha
TTTCTTTTCTTTTCTTTTTTTCTTTTTTTTGGAGGGGAACCTGGGAAAGGAGATACTGTAAATAAAGGAAACATCTAATAAAAAAGTAGAAAAGAAAACTTTTAACGTATATGAATGAAGTAGATGCCTTTTCTGGTGACTTTCATATATTGATTTTTATGTATTTATGTATTTATTTATTTATTTATTTATTTTTCTGAGACAGGGTTTCTCTGTGTAGTCCCAGCTATCCTGGAACTCACTCTGTAGACCAGTCTGGCTTTGAACTCAGAAATCTGTCTGCTTCTTATTGAACACTCAAAATTTTAAATTAAAACATTTCTTAACTCATAGACAACGCTTAGTAAGAAATATATAAGCCTTTTGCCAGTGAGACATTTGATTCTAAAATGTACAAATGTCTTTCTTGTAGATACAATAGAAATTAGTGTCAATTTTACTACACTATATCTATAATGAAAACTCTGGAAGTTTAAAATTGCATTCTGTAATTCGTTTATATACTTATCAACATTTAAAGTTTACTTTTTAAAAAAAGACCTGATAAAATACAAAACATCTATTTTTCAAGATCTTGAAGGAAAATAGAGTATGCATTCTTGCCAAAATTTTTTGAACAGAATTGAAAATGGAAGAAAAATGCACATATTTCCAATATGTATATTTACATGTTAGGTAAATATATATTGCTGAAAATAGTGTACTATCTATTTATTATATAGTTTTTTATATTATATATTACACATCTATAGTTACTCATATATAATGAAATACTATAATTTTGGAGTTTCAGCATGTTTCTCTTATCAGATATTTTTATTACTGGGAAACCTAAGGTATAGTTTGAACAGTATTTTTAAAAGCCATGTGAAACACTAGCTATAATAAATATGCTTAGCCAGGTGTATGAGAAAATTTTTCTATTTATTTAGGTATAAGATATTTATCTTAATAAAATGATTGGCTGTAAGTTATTAATATTTCAAACTAGGATTTCTGTTGCTGAAAATTTTTAACCCAATTTACCAAATTAATCAATTCACAACTCAGTTAATTGGTATACATGCTACTTGCCTAGGTTGGACAGCTCTACCAATACACTACTCTATTCCCATCTATTAAATCCCATATGATTTGAGATTTCTCCAAGCCACATGCTTCAGCTCCATCTTCCTTCTACCTCCTCCTCCTCTGTCATAATTCTCTCCAATCTCCTCCCCTCCCTCATCTCCTCTCTTCCCTTCATCCCCAAACTTTTCAGCTCCATCTTCCCTCCTGCTGACCAATCATAGGCCTTAGCCTTTATTTGAAAAGGTAAGGTGGGGAGAAGTTTCACAAGGCACCTGCATAAGATTTGCTCCTTGTCTGTAGTGCTCTCCTGGAGAGGAGAAGTAGCATCAAAATACAAGACCAGGAAGCAGGAGAGGGTCAGGTAGTGAGCAAGGGGAGGGGGGAGGGAACAAGGGATTGTTTTTTGTTGTTGTTGTTGTTGTTTTTGTTTTTTGTATTTTATTTTATTTTTTGGAGGGGAACCGGGGAAAGGAGATATTGTATTATTGTATGACATGTAAATAAAGAAAAGATCTAATAACAACAGATTTCTACCACTAAAAGACAGAGTGGACAAATCAATTAGTTTAATGAAAAGCATATGAGTTCACAGCTCAACACTGCTTGTAGTTCTATCTGATATATTCTTAAGTTCAAACTCAAATAGGACACATTATAAAATACGATTTGGCTCATTTCAATGTTCTAACATGACAAGAATATCTTTACCATTCATTGCTGTTAAAAGTACTCACAACAATATCTTAACTAGAATCCATTTCCCCTAACTGAGGTGCCATGTCTAGCCTCAATAGGAGATGATACACCTAGTCCTACTGCACCTTGATATTCCAAGGTGTATAACCATGGGAGGACTCACTTTCTCTACAAAGAAAGGAAGGGTGGGACTAATAGGAGATGAGGGAGAAAGTTGCAATCACAGATGTAAAGTAAATAAAGAAATTAATGAAAAGATTTTTGAGGATGCTTCCAATGATTCTTAACAAAGACTAAAGATGTGTTTGTTAGCTGTCTTTATGAGTTATACCTTTTTTCTTTCTATCAAATTCTCTAATTCCTACATACTCTTCTATATCATTTTGCTTTTTTGTTCATTGCCTATAAATGTAACTTTTCTTATGATAATTTGAGTATGACAAAATGTATTTCTCATGACATGTTCTTTACCTCCTCTTGTAAAATTTAAAATTGCAAAACCTTAAAATATATGTTGCAAAGCCCAGTTTCCACTGCTAAATAGTTAATAAAATTCTGGCAACTAAGGATCATGAATCATTTCAGTAGATAAAGGATTGTTAAGAGTCAAAGGCACACCAAGTTTGATGTGAGATTTTGTGTTCTAGAAATGTCAGAAGGTACACCCATGAAATTTCATCAACGTGGCTGCCTAAATGACCTGAATGAACATGACATCAATTTACTTGCTAATATATACAGAGAAAAGAACTATGGACAACTAAAAATGTATAATGTGGGAGAAATGGTTTTCTCCAGGAAAGACAGTATCAACTGTGTATACATAAGCAAATAAACAGTGCTAGAAACATGGTTACAAGTAACACACAGACTGACAAGGTTCCAGTTATGTGTGCATGGACATGTATATTTATAACAACATATAAAGATTAATGAGACCACACATGTGAAAAAAAAGAATAATAGTACATTGGAAGAATTTAGAAGGAGGAAGGAGAAGAGGACATTACATGATTATAGTATAATCTGTTTTTTAAAAGAACTTGCTTTTCTCTTTTGTCATTGTTAGATTATATACAAGAGAATATGAAACTTTTCAATTTCTAAGATCTGCTTCTATAATTTAAAATTTCTGTAAAAATACTGAATTAAAACAGATATCTTTATTTTCTAATATAGTAATATGCATTGATCATAATCATTTTAATCTAAATATAACTTTTATACGAGGACTGCTTACAGAGTATGAATTTTGTTTTGTTAATTTACTGAATTAATAGATATTATGAATACTATGATTTACAATACTGTCACATTAGCATATAAGCAATTAGCTCTCTGTAAAGTATATTTTCCTTTTCAATTAACTGAACCAATTAGCATGTATTAAGACTGTAGAATTAAATAAAATAGCCATAGTTTCAATTTATATTTGACCTTGTTTAAGCACATAGAGTAAAACTTAAGGAGAACTTAGATTTACTTTAAAATCATTTTTAAATCATCGATGAGGTAAATTTTACAGAAAAATAATAGAAAACAAAATCTCAGAAGTTATTCTCATTGGTTTTGTTAATTTTTATCCTATCTAAACATAAAATTCTATCACTTTCATTGTCTAAATATTTACCAAATAGTTTATAAAACAATTCAAAACTCATATTAAAGCTACTTTAAAGGCCAAACCATTTGTGAATATTTACTGTCTTATTTTCTCTTTTATTAAAACATACTTGTATTGTCTAAACTAATCAGTAAATAAATTCTTACATTTCTATCTATGGTATCATCATTACTTATGGGATGAGGAAAAGCTCATTGTACTTGCAAACTTTGCTCTTTTATACAAACTGAACTTCGTGCCTAGAGTATCTTTTCATACTTTCTTAGAAAACTAATTTATAAATAAAAATCTTGCATAATACTAATTTCACAGGGGAGGATTAATCTATTTTCCATTTCTCTTAGAATTATATGTAATACATTTAAGTCATTAGACTACACCTTCATGGCAAAATTCATCTTTGTCCTTCCTGTCTTTAGCAGTCATACTACTTTCTTGCATATTGAACATATTCAATTGATATTCCAATGAATTGTAAATGTTATCACATGGTAAAGAGTGAACATGAGTGAATGTGTATGTGTGTATGTGTGTATCTGTGGTTTGTATGTATGTTCATGTATGCAACATTACTTTCCAATTTTCTTCATTTTAATACATTATTTGGTGAAGTGCAAGAATTACTTATGGTAGTTAGGGACTATTAATTGGTTTTATGTATATGTGTGTAGGACTCTGCATACAGGAGGCACATTAGGCCAGAAATGTCAGATACCCAGGAACTAGAATTAGAGGCAGTTGTGAATTGTCGGATATGGGCTCTCAGCACCTCTCCCAAATGGTCTTCAACAGCCAAATGTGCTCTCAAATGTAGAACCCAGGTTGTCATTTTAATAACATTATCCCCCCAAAGTAAAATAAAATCCATACTCTCAAATGTTCTTGTTATTTTGAACAGTTTTCCATCTTCATATCCTATCTTTTTTATTTTATTTTATTAGATATTTTCTTTATTTACATGTCGATTTCTCCTTTCCCAGTTTCTCCTCCAAAAACAAAACAAAATAAAACAAACAAACAAAAAACCCCAAAAAACAAAAACAAAAAACAAACAAAAACAAACCCCTGTTGCCTCCCCGATCCCCCTGCTCACCACCCCGCCCTCTCCCACTTTCTGGCCCTGACATTCCCCTACACTGGGGCATAGAACCTTCACAGGGCCACATCCTATCTTTTACCAACATAATTTTCTGTAGACAAAGAACCAACTCTTCCAATCTTATCTTATACAGAAAATTTAAATAATACCTGAATAAATATAAGTACCTAAAATATTTTAAGAAGCAAATGAGTTTTGTATACAGATAATGAAATTCAATAAAGTTCTCCATTATTTTCCTTTTAAATATGGGTGTGTAGGTATGCATGTTGTGTATATATATGTGTTCATGTGTTTGTGTGTAAATACATGTATCATAAGCTTGATTACTGTCATATCCAGTCAGTAAAAATTACAAATTATTACAAAAACTAGAATATGACCCACCTAAGTACCTCACTCTTTACTATACTTCCTTTTATCCAGTAGTTTCTAATTTGATGCATAATGTTGACTAGATGAATTTTATAGATTTATATAAATTAGTATAATACTTATTGGTATATTAATATAATAATATAATTCCTTAAGTCTTGCTTATTTTTCATTATGCTTTAATTTGGATTTTAACATTTTCATTTTCAAATATTTCTCAATTGCTTGAATTAATTATAATTTTATTCATTGATGCTGATTGATATTTAAATTTCTTCAGTTTGTCAATTTAAATACAGTGCTATCAAATTCATCATATAATCTAATTATTTCAAAATTTGTAATTAATGCCATTTTAATTTTGTTCAGTATCCACAATCATACCAAACCTGTCTTGCTTAGATGAACTTCTAAATGATCAAATATTTAAAATATACTCATTTAAGTATTTTCTATGTAGTTAGAAAAAATAAAATTCACTAAGGTTATATTTACTATAATATGATTATCAATTTTCTGGATAAAACCTTGCATTTTGCAATTATAATATTTCACATAAATAAATGATAATGTGAGTGATATCATAAATCTCTGTGATGTATGCAAATGGTTTTATAATTACATAAGAATACCTAGGCCACATACATACAACAGTTTGTTTCTTCTAGAACTATAAAGTAACCTTCGTATTTTTGTACATCTTATTGATGTGCTCAGTAATCTCCCTAAGACCATTTTCATTCCTATTAATCTAAGAATTGATTGTTCTCTTCATTAAGTGGAGACATGTTAGCTATCTTAGAAAAGGATGTATATGATTCCAAGGAGGAATTTCCAATAATATAAATACTTTTAGATTGCAATTAAGTGGGTAATAATATTTTCCATAAGTTACATTTATTTTATAGTAAAAATTGGCCCATGACTGGCAATGTTTATAAAAAAAGAAATCCTTCCAGGAAAAATGAAGACAAATATGTGCTTCCCACCAGAGAATAATGAAAAGAAAAGAAGGAGTAGCTAGATATGTTATATGGGTCATAGGTAGTATATGATTGACGAACGGTAATCTGAAAGAGACCTGAAAATTTTCATGAGAAGGCCATATGGAGTTGAGGCTTTGTCCTCCTCCAAACTGAGGAGCAAGTATCTATCAAAAATCATTTTAGAACTAGAAACACTGAACAAATTGTCTTTTCTTTTAAAAAAAAGTCCACTAGGAAGATAAACTTCTAAAAATAGGACTACTGTAAAATGATGATTATTCTCTCTAATAGATGTAATCAATATCTTTAAGACTATTTCTAAAGAAGATATGATGAATAGTTGAGCAGCTGGACTCATAAACATTTGCTGGCCTTATGGATGAGAATGTTGTATTGTGTGTGATACAATACCAGTGAGGAAAATTGGGACAGAAAGTCTTTTGTAGAGTAAGAACAAACCATCAGACTCTGTATTGTAGCACAGTTCTCTAAAATTACTCAGTTTCATTCAGAAAAGTTCCTTTGATGACACATTATGTGTAAGCACAGAGATAACTGTGGGTATGTAATGATAAACAAACAAACAAAAAGGGTCTGCTTGCAAAGTGCTCAGAATTTACAGAAGAAGAATGCAGGTGCAATGGAGAAGAAAGATGGTAGCATACTAATGCTGTGAGGCTTCTACAGTGGCAATAAGAGAAAACAGAACAGTGATTTGCCAAATGAAAACAAGGAATAAATTTCATTGTATATTCTTTTGCTTATGCTATCAATCATTTTCTTTCTAATTAAAAAAGTAGCAGACAATAGGAAGGACATAAACAATGCCCTGCACAAACATTGGTACCTGAATAAATCTATTTCATTCTCAATACCTATCCCCAATGATATTCAGAGATCTCAATTTTTGTTCATGTTTTTTTTAATTGTGAGCCTAGCCTTTAACAGCTGAGTTATCTCTCTACTCCCTCAATTCTTGTTCCAAGCAAGATTTTCAGCATTGGTGTTAAATAGCAAACTAACTTGACAAATCTTAAACCAAATATCAGGTTATTAAATATCTAATAGTATACAAAGAATATAATTCCCACAGATACTTGCTTGTAGTTGGGAGTTATTACAGTGTTGCTAGTTGCTTATAGTTAGTGAATTTTCATTTATTTTATCAAGATTAAAAAGGTAGAGCTTAAAAACTTTGACAAGCACTGGATACTGAGTAAAGATTCTTAGAAATATTATATGTTATCAAATGTTTGCACCTTATTAAAGTAATTGTCCTAAGACACACCAAGATTGTGAAGCTAAATATTACAAAATGTCTGTGAAACTGTTTTCCTCCCCATTCTAGAAATGAAGATGATAATAAGATAAAGAGGGTCAGAAAAGCATTATGAAAAAGATGCATTTGGAACTACCATTTGAATGAAATGGATGTTGAACTTGAATATCAAAAAATGATACCAAGCAGCATACACTAGCTAGAGTAAGGTCACCGACACATATACAGCAGAGGACTACCTGATCTGGCCTCAGAGAGAGAAGATGCACCCAACCCTCTTGAGACTTGAGACCCCAGGGAGTGGTGAAGCCTC
>NC_045030.1:89108719-89110854 GCF_008632895.1 Mastomys coucha
GAACTGTCAGAGAGCAGACGGGAGGGGGGGTGGGAAGTGGGGATAATGATTGGAATGTAAAAAAAAAAGATAATTTTTAAAAATGATAACTACATAAAAATAAACAAAAAATTGTGAAAATGCCCCCAGGGATACTGCTCCATGAATAAAATACTTCTTATAAAATAATGAGGACCTCAGTTCAGTTTCTAGCTTTCATATAAAAAATACAATTTGCTTACACACACTTGTCCTCTCAATGCTGGAAGAAATGGAATAGATATATAGCTAAAGCATTCTGGATAGTCAGTCCAGCCAATCAGTGAATTTCAGATTTAGTAAGAAGCATTATCTCAATACATAAAGTGGAACATTATAGCCAACAAAATATGCCCAATATTAATAGTCACATAAGTAATATAGAATACATAAGTTGCAAGATGGGTTCAGAATAAAAAGATAAAAAGCCATTTAAGTTAAAAGAAGCAGGGAAAAGAAGAGTTATCATTGGTCCAAATATAAGGTGACAGGGAAAATGGAATGAACAAATAGACAAACTTGTAAAACATGTAAAAAAATCAGTAGAAGTGGTAGGTATTTTTGATTATTTGATTTGGAAGTAATCTAATATTGGGTAGCTTCAAGCTTTGATTTTGGATTTCAAAGCAGAAATGAGAGAAAGAAGACAAAAATGAAATAATGTTATTGAGAGGGGGACTGTACAGCTAGGAAAAAGTTTATTTCATCTCAACTGTAGAAAGTTCATAATTATGAGCATGTCTTGTTTTAGAGCTCTAACAGCCTGCTTCCTTCTATGTAGCCAAAGGGTCAAGTTCATTATGTCTGTAGGGGCTTGGAAAGCTCACAAATAACAGTGGTCATTAATCATTCTGGCTAAATTCTTGAGCTAGCAACACAAAGTTATGAATATGTGTAGAATTCTAGGCTTTCTGTAAAGTCATTTTAACTTACTTTTTGACAGATAAGTCCAGGAATAAGTTTGCTTTTTGCTGTGAAAAGAAGGCACAGAAAATACATGCTTTGTATTTCATACCATCAATCTCAAAAACACAAAACACTGCATGTTTCACACATAACACAAAAGATACATCTAAGCCATTTACCTTCCATTTGGTTGTTGATAAATTAAAAACAGGCCAATTCTTTATAGAAACACTCATGTGTTTATTCAGATAAACACTCTCACTACAAACGAAAACCTACTGTTTTACAGGTTCCAGAATATGTTTGAAAAAGCATTGAATATTCATTTTAAATCAATATGAATGTTATGCAAAAGAAAAGTGCTAAAGGTAGAGGATAGAATCGACTATATTAAACTTACTACCTCAAAAATAAGATGAAAGTTCAGTCCTTCTCTCTTCCTCCATGCATAAGCTTTAAAGAATCAAATGTAGAGTTCTCTTTAGAAAGTAGAAAGAGATTTGAAATGACATATTGGACAAGGAGAATTGTAACTGTCAAATGACCTAAGCTGCCTGAAATAATCTGCCTTTGCCCTCCTTTTCAATCTAGGAATTGTGTTGAAGTTTACTTTCTTTTGGATGAGTGCCATTTTCCCCCTGAATAGTTTCAGTTGTTATTTCTGATGCTGGCCCTCTGAGGTGAATGTTTTAAAGCAATTAAGTCATCCTGAGTGGAGAAAAAGAACATTGGTTCATTTGTTTTCTGTCAGTTTAGTTCCACAGAAATGGTTTTACTTCACTAAATACAATAGATTTTGAAAATGGCCAATGGAAAAATTATCCTTGAATGGGACAAGTTTTCCCTGGACAAACCTAACTAAAATAAAGCGAAGGACGGGTATTTTTTGTCATGACAACTTGTTCACCGAAGAAACTGAGTGCTTTAGCCAAAGTAATCATAAACTTTGGAGTAGAATGGATATGCACCATCTGCATCCTTTCAAAGTCTTGAAGACTTCTTTAAAATTGGCTTTGAAACTAAGTATTTTCCCATACAGCCATGTGTGTTTACTATTGCTTAAACTAAACCTGGTTTGGGGGTATAGGGAATGATTTAGGATTTTAAAGCAGATTTGTTATTTTGACTGGAAAACTTAAAATTGTTAATATGAACAAAATATCAATGTATTCATTTCATTTTCCTTTTTTTTATCTTTAATCTTTTTTTTT
>NC_045030.1:89111226-89125377 GCF_008632895.1 Mastomys coucha
TGCCCTCCAACGGTTCCTCATCCCATCCCTCCTTCCCCATCTCCAAGAGGATGTCTGGACCTCCAACTCAACCCCCTACAACCCACCAGGCATTTCCATTCCCTGGGGTTTCAAGTCTTTTAAGTGTTCGGTGCATCTTCGCTTACCGAGGCCAGACCAGGAAGTGTTCTGGTGTATATGTGTCGTGGGCCTCAGACCAGCTAATGCATGCTGCCTGGTTGGTGGCTCAGTATCTGAGAGATCACAAGGGTCCAGGTTCTTAAAGATATGTTAAGTCCTTAGTCATCAGGGTAATGCAAATCCAAACAACCCTGAGATTCCATCTTGCACCAATCAGAATGGCTAAGATCAAGCCTCAGGTGACAGCAGATGCTGGTGAGAATATGGAGAAAGAGAAACACTTCTCCATTGCTGGTGGTATTGCAAACTGGTACAACCACTCTGGAAATCAAACTGAAGTTCCCTCAGAAAATTGGAAATAGATTTACCTGAAACAGTGGGCAGATACTCAAAAGATGCTCAACTATATCAAAGGAAATGTGCTCCACTATGTTCATAGCAGCCTTATTCTTAATAGCCAGAAGCTGGAAGCAACCCAGATGTCCCACGATGGAAGAATGAATACAGAAAATGTGGTTCATTTACATAATGGAATACTATTCAGCTATTAATAAGGAGGACATCATAAGTTTTGCAGGCAATATTACCCTGAGTGAGGTTGATATTTACTCAATATTAAGTGGATATTATAAAAAACAAAAAAAAGGAAAAGAAAAAAAGTACAGAATACCAAGGATACAATCCACAGAATTCAAGAAGGTTAACAAACCAAAGGGCCCAAGTGAATATTCCTTAGTCCCACCTCTGAGGGTAAAGGAAGAAGAGGACAGAGGGAAGGATGGAGAGCGGAGGGTGTGGGGGGAAATGGGAAGATGATAAGGTATTGGGGGAGAACAAGAGTAAAGCCCTGAGGTACATCAGAAAGAATAGAAACAGAAAACATCGGGAGATGGGAAGTGGGGGGTGACATCCTCTAGAATGTACCAGAGACCTGGAAGTAAGAGATTCTCAGGACTCAAAGGAAGGGACCTTAGATGAAATGGTCAAAAGTGGGGAGAGGTAACTTGTAGAATAAACCACCAGTAGAAAGACAGGGCATAAATTAGCAGAGGGATGAGGTTGCTATCTCACAGTCAAAATGCTGACCCATAATTGTTCCTGTCTAAAAGAACTGCAGGGACAAAATGGAGAAGAGATTGAGGGAAAGGAAGTCCAGTGTCTGACCCAAATTGGGACTCATTTTCCTCTTAAGGAAAAGTAAAAGCACAGTGAATGTCCTCTACTAATGAGTGCATTGATGTGAGAAACTGTTGATTAATACCTTTACCAATTAAGTTAAACTGCTCTGCATTATTACTTGGCTTGATCCTAACATTACCATTAGTATAATATTCTATATAAGTTGAGTACAACAATACACCAAGATACTACTTCATCCCACTTATAGTAACTAGAGTGAGATAATGAAAGTGTACTGAAACTAGATAAAGGTAAGAGTTACACACCACTGTGAATGTATTAAATGTCACTTAATTGTATACTTAAAGTGGTTAAAATAATGCAATGTCTTATGATTTGTTTATCATTTCTTACATAATGGACCGTTAAGTGGTATGTAATATGGTGTGCTATTCATAATATCCCAAAGCTGAAGCAACTTAAATGAGGAGCAAATGAAGAATGGCAAATATTAAACCATATATCTCAAATAGGTTTTAGCTAAAAGGCATTACATACTTCCCATGATACCACATGGATGAGCACTAAAATCATTATATTAAGTAAAATAAACCATACATAAAAGACAATATGTGATTTCTTATTATGAATTGTCTATAACAGGTTTAATCATAGTAATATAAAGTAGATCAATTAGTTGTCTGTGGGTGATTTTTCTAAACTTGGTTTTCTACATTTTCCCTCTGGGATGGTGCCTTCTTTTCCTTCCCTTTCCTTTCTTTTCTCTTTGTTTCTTTGTTTTTCTTTCTTTCTTTTTTCCTTTCTTTCTTTCTTTCTTTCTTCCTTCCTTTCTTTCTTTCTTTCTTTCTTTCTTTCTTCCTTTCTTTCTTTCTTTCTTTCTTTTTTTCTTTCTTTCTTTCTGACCCAATACTTTGCTAGTAGTAAAAAGCTGAAAATGAGAATATAAGTTCAAAGTTGAATTATCAATTCATTAGGCACAGAGGAAGGAATAATAGAGTTTTATGCTTGATATTGAGAGGTTGTTGAGTACCATCAACGGTGACAGGAAATATATTTAAATGCCTGGGTTAATAGCTGTGAACATATATACTTTAGAAGTAATAGCATATACATGAAGTCAAAGATTCATAGTGAAATCCACAAAGAATAAACTTAATCACTCAACTAATACAAAAATTTAGGGAAATAGTGTCTTCCAACTCTGTTCCTTTTCCCAAATAGATGAGTGCTTCTAAACATGACTCTACAATTTGTTCAAGAATATATGTCTGAGACTTTTGTTTGCAAACAAAGGAAATCCATGCAAAAGAGACTAATAACTAACAAAATAATAAAGTATATTCCTTTACTTATATTTTTGAAAATTTAAACATATATTCCCATTTTAGGTACATATAATTTACTGTAGATTCCAAATATTTTGGTATAGGTGTCTGATAGCTACTATTTTGCCTTATGCATTTAATAGAAAGGCAGAGCACATGAAAGCATGAGAGCTATCTGATATCACAGGTACAGGAAGGATTTTGTTTGTATATATCATTTAAATGTTTAAATAGACAATTTTCAATCAAGACCTTCAAAGATAATCAAAATGTACATAACTAAGCTCTATCTGTTTCCTTATATTATAACAAAACTATTTGAAAGTGATCTTGTATTCAAAATTTCATGTTATCTATAAATGAATGCTAATGGAGACATACTTATTTGCATTAAAAATCTCTCCACTATAAGGTACAAATGATTTAATTAAATTTCTCATATACTTAATCTTTATTCTTTTAAAAAAATAATTTAGCAACCCTGCATTAAATACTACTATTTTGTCATGAATTCTTATAAGGATCAATAAAATCAACCTTCATTCCACTTAATCTCATCAACAGAACTCATTGATAGTAACATAAATCAGCATACCACATGTATGAACACACACAAACACACACAGACACACACCATCACTTGAAATTGCATCATTTAATGTACTCAAGAATTTTTTTTCTAATCAGAGGTCTGGTGCCCTTATTAGAACTCTGACTGCTGTCATTTTCACATTGCAAGAATATTTTAATTTAATAGTTTACTGATACTTTGTTCCTTCTTCAAAAGGAGAACAAAATACCCATCTAAGGAGTTGCAAAGACAAACTATGGAGCAGAGACTGAAAGAAGAACAATCCAGAAACTGTTCCACCTGGGATACCTTTCCATATTCAATTATCAAAGCCAGACACTATTGTGGATACCAGCAAGTGCTGGCTGACAGTAACCTGATATAGCTGTGTCCTGAGAGGCTCTGCCAGTGCCAGATTAATACAGAAGTCGAGGCTCACAGCCATCCATTGGACTGAGTACAGGGTCCCCATTGAAGGAGCTAGAGAAAGGACCCAAGGAGCTGTAGAGTTTGCAACCCCTTAGGACGAACAACAATATGAACTAACTAGTACCCTCAGAGTTCCCAGGGTCTCAACCACCAACCAAGGACTGCACATGGTGGGACTCATGGCTTCAGCAGCATGTGTATAGCAGAGGATGGTGTAGTTGGTCATCAATGGGAGGAGAGGCCCTTGGTCCTATGAAGGTTCTATGCACCAGTGTAGGGCAATGTCAGGGCCAGGATGTAGGAGAGGATGGGTTGATGAGCTGGGGGAGATGGGAGGGGAGAAGGGGGAGGGAACAGTGTTTTTTTTCTAGAGGGGAAACTGGGAAAGGAGATATCATTTGAAATGTAAATAAAGAAAATATCTAATAAAAATATAAAAAAAATCATTTTACTTTAAACAGAAGAAAAGATTCTATTGATTATATCTTTCAAAGCATTTGCCTTTTGCTATTTGTTTATCATTCAAATTTTTCCCTTGATAAATACTTTAAATTCACAAATAAATTCAAAATTAAATGTTAGGTTCCATACTATACCTTTCAAAAATTCCCAAAGGCAAAGCTTTAACTTAACCACAGTGTTATTTTTATGTCTAGATAATCAATAAAATACAATGCTACTAATTGGGTGAATAATGACTTTGTGGGACTAGTTATCACAATGTCTTTAAATACTGCTGCTGTTTAAACTACACATTTATTAGCTCATAGGTCGTGTCAACCCTATTCCACCTTCAAGATTCCAAAATAGCTTTCATTTTGTGGTATAATTTCTTCCATATGTGTCTGTGTAGATACCACTTTTACTACTCAAGGATACCTGGAAAAGAATTTCTCATCATCTGGTTCATACTTTCTGGTTTCTCATAGCATTTACCATACCTTATGTTTACTAAATGAACTTGTTTATTATTCATATTTAAACACTAGAATGTGAGAATCCCCCCAAATGGATTCTTCTTCTCTTATTTTAAACAAATCACGAATATCTCAAACTATACTCTCAAAATGTTCAATAAATCTTCATCGATTATATGAATAGACATTCCAAGGACTATTAAATCATAGTTAACAGCAATTATTAAGTCAATTGTTATTTGTATAGTACTTTGATGTTTTACATGTGCTCTAATGTGCATATTATTTAATATAGAATAATAAATAATAAGACTATTTTCTTGTGGGATAGAGTAAGCTAGGTTTTGTGTTCCATTTCCATTGACAACTACCAGACCAACTATCCTGTCTGAGCTTTTGCTTTCTTTTATGATGTTCAAATCTGAGCTCATCATGAATACACAACATCCAGTTTTGTTCAGTGCTAGGGACAGAATTTATGGCTTCATGAATCCTAGGCAAGTAATCTATCAGTTGAGTTATGTATGACAAATATATTGCAGTTTTCAGAATTTTGAAGCTTTTGAAGTTATGTACTAGTAATACACACACACACACACACACACACACACACACACACACACACACACACAAATGTATCTCTCAGACCTTATCAGAAAATTTTAACAGTGATTAACACAGAAACTCAAACTGATCTGTGGTAGTGTTAAATGAAAATGGCTTCCATAGGCTTATATGTTTGAACACTTGGTTGCCAGATAGTACAACTGTTTTTTGAAATGATTAGGGTGTATGACCTTGTTGGAGGAGCTAGGTCACTGAAGACAGACCTTGGTGTTTCAAAAGGCCATGCTATTCTATTCTCGGTTAGCTCTCTCTGCCTGCAAATCAAAGATTAGATGTGAGCTCTCAGCTACTGGTCTAACACTATGCCTATCAGCCTGCTGTTTACATTTCCTCATGTGATGTTCATGGACTAACATTCTAAAACTATAAGCATGCCCCCAATTAAATACTTCTTTATATGAGTTGTCTTTGCCATTGTGGTTTGCCCCATTAACAGGCCAGTAATTAAGACATGGTAAAAGAATAAATATCAGTTGAGAGTTCTCAGTCACAAATAGGATGTCTATATCACTACCACAAGACTCAGGCACATTTAAGGATAGGGGGCCAAAAGACTGTATAAGCCAGAGACCAGACCATGGAGATTTAGAGAGAAATAGTTTCTTCTGGACATGCCAGGACCAATATATTCATGAATATTTACAGCATCTATGGTTGTCTGCTAAAGAACTGCACAAGAACAGAACAGTCAGCATTCTAGCATGGAGGAGAGAAGGGCTCAGGGGCCCTTTCCATTAACAGAGGAGTAATTGTCAGTTAATAGCTCTGGGGAAAGGATAGTCAGTTTTATTTAAGGGAGTATCTCCTTATAGGGTGACCACAATCCAGTGAGTAGTTCAACACTTATAAATGTATGGACAGCATAAATCAGACTAGATATTTTTTAGGTCAGCATACAAGATAGGGAAACCTCTGGGAAATGGGGTGGATATGGGATGATATAGGGGGACTTCATCCCAGATGGATGAAGGAATGAATGTGATCAAAATTTATTGTAAAAAAAAATTCTTAATGAATTAATAGAAGCCTATTAGTGGCTGGAAAGATAGTTTAACAGTTGACAGTACTTTCTGCTTTTGTTGTGATTCTGAGCTTGTTTACTAATAACCACAAGCTCAGAACTTCTTATAAATTTAATTCCAAGGGAGCAGGTAGCTTTTCCTGACCTTCAGAACATTGCGCATACACATGGTGTAGACATACACTAAGACATACACAAAAATATCCACATGAAATATGTAAATTACTATTTTTAAAGTATATAAATGGATATATGTTTGAATCATATATATGATATATATAGATATATTTAAAATTATATATTGATCAAAGTAGATCTTATTTTATATAAATTTACTATTAGTTAGGACTTTGGAAAACTAATCACATACATCATTTTCTTGAGTCTATTCTTGCAAACATCCTGGCTTCATATATCTTTCCAGTTGGTAAACTTCGCATATGGAAAGTCCTCAATGGATATTCACTGCCAGTATGGCTGGCCTCCAATTCTATCTATCTTGGTTCTCCCTTAATAACATTTTCTTACCATTTACAGTGTTACTGTTACATATTGGTCCAAAGATAGCAACAAGATCAGAAGTAAGAAACACACTCCAGAAAATAAACTGAAAAGAAACAGTAAGCACATGTCTGCTTCAGTGAATCAGAAAACTATTTAGAATGTCAAGGTGTTTTAGGTTCATTCACATTTGGGACAAATCCTTCCTATCCAGACAAAGTAAGCTTTATCAGTGATGGGATTCTTGATTAGGCTTTAAGAAATTTCTAATCTCTAATACAATGAGGTAATCTTATTATCGATATGATCACACAAGGAGTAGCTGGAGAATTTGGCTCAGGAATGAAACACACTGAAATAAAGATTGATGAAATTTGAAAATAATGCCCAAAACAGAATAATGCTGTATCCATTCAGGAATCCAATGGCTAACAATTTAGAGAACTGGGAACTCACTTTGAGACTTCTTTATTACCTTATATGCACATTATATTTAGGAACATATACAACAATATCAATAAATATGTACACTTAATGAAATGTAAAAATTATTGAATATCTTGAAATTATTGCATGCTTGACTTATTTAACTTGACATTCATTTAATATTTCATACATTTTAACATAACTAAAGGAAATGATTATTCAACTATAAGATAAATTACAATAAAGTTGAACTAACTGTTCATGTATTATTTGAAAGACGGTTTCTTTTTCAAATATTTACGACACAAAGAAATGATGAGAGAATTGGTAGGACTAATCTTTGATTAAACTATACATTCATTTCATTTGGGAACTCTAATAAATTATTTTAGAACAAATCATTTTGTGTTTACAACTTTGCCTAAATATTTATAACCTGTTTGATTATTTCATACAAAATGCAAAAGTCACAATCAGTAATCTACAGTAGGAATCATCTCTCTGTTAAGGATGTCTCCAAGTGTTCTTTCTTTCTTTTATGATCTTACTAGATTGAACAAAGAAAAAAAAAGGAGTTACAAATGTTTAAAATTAAATTGTTGGTAATGGAAACAGCAAAAACTGAAAAACAGATGCTTTCATTGTAGCTGATAAAAGATGCACCGAGATACTACCATAGCAACAGTTCACAAAACCCTGGACTTGTAACCAGCCATTCTGTTGGCCAGAAATCTGTGAACAGTTGTGATGGCTCTATCCCAGGGAACCTCTTTCAACTGTAGAAGTTTGTGACTAAGCTAATACAATGATGAATATGCCTTTATAAGAATTACATGGGTGCTTGAAGAAAGATCTAGAACTAGACTCAAACTCAAAGTACACACAAAAGAACGGTATTTGACTGTGATAAAACTGCAAAAAATCCTAAATATCTCCAACAGTTACTGCTCTCATGTATCCATTTTTGTTGTCCAAATATTTTCTCTCTTATAAGCTTAGTGAAATAACATTCAATGTTTTCTGATAAAAAAAAACTCATTGATAAGTTAAAGATGTGATCACAGATGCTGTAGGAGTGATAATCAACATGTTCATCTTGATATTTTAGATATCTCTTCTATGTAAATTTGGGTATAGTAGTTCTCCAAGATGAACACACTGGCTTCAGATTAGATGCACATTGGCTAAAGGTAAATATACTTAGAATTAAATTAATATTTACTCTCTAGTTTACTGATCACTAGTGCCCAAGTATTTCCTATCCTTAAACATCTAGTAGTGAAAGATAACGTGGGTGGCAAGTGAGACATCGTCCCTGAAGTGGCTGCAACTTCATGTATACTCCCATGCCCTGAAGCTGTGAAATTCTCCAGCCTGCTTGGAGGAGGTCCTGATGGAGCTATATGTGGGGGACAGTGAGAATGCCAGATGGTGGTTTGTGAGAAAATCTGGGACCAAGGCAGTCTGCCAAATGAACTGGAAAAAAAAGATCACCAAGAATATATCTCCCCCACACAAGTGAATGGGAGATGAATTAAAAGCTCTCTTCTTCATACAAGTAAAAATCCTTCATGCATGTTTTTCACCACAGTACAACTAGGAAAAGACCAGTTGTAAATATCTTAAAAGATTCGTATTGCATAAATATATCTTATCTGCATTTTGGTTTTGCTCTGTTAAGTGGATAAAGAAGCAGCCTATTGATAAGAGGAGTCGAGGTAAACTTAAAAATAAGGTGATGGGTAATTTTTATGTTCAAAAACAGATGAGAAGACATCCACGAAGAACTTTTTACCTGATTTGTGAGCTAGAGGCGCATTTGCATTGTATTGATTGTTATTGTGTGTCTTTATCACTTTTATTGTTTGCAGCAGAATAGCCCTTTGAAGGTCTGCCAAACCACTGCGGCTTGCTCAAAAGCAGGGCTGAATTTTAATTAAGCTGAGCCAAATAGACACAGAAGAGTTGAACTTGATTAGACCACTTGCACTGATCTGCACACAGAGGGCATTCAGCACACTTATTTTAATAACTGACAAAGTCAATTCATGTATTTGTTGAAACTATAAAGATAAAATCACCACTTGTCAACATATTCCTCCTATATGAGAATTCCAGTCCCCTACTTTAATTTAATAACCAAGGGATGAGGGCTGAAAGGTTTAGTTAGCCAGAGGGGATGCGTGTGTGACATAATATCTTGATAGCAGTCATATTTTTATTGCCTTGAAAGAGGCAATATATGAGTTCATTAATTAAGATTCAAGTGGTGGATGATTCATGCAAAAGAGAGTGTGTGTGTGTGTTTATGTATGTATGTGTGTGTATGTACATGTGTTCGTGTTGTGTGCATGCTGTGTGCATGTTGGGTATGATGTGTGAATAGGTGTGTATGCCAGTGTCTTGACTTTCTTTTCAAATTGTATTTTTTTTTAATCCAAAGATTAGTTTATCCCATAGGATAAGGGGACAGTTGAGAAGTCAGAATTTCTTAAACATTTACTTTATTTTTCCTAGGAGTACTACCACATGCAAGTTTGTTGTTTGAGCATAACTGGGCCAAAATGTGTTCTCATAGTAACCTCTCTATTTTTTCCGTGGAGCAGAGAGGACTGAGTCTCTGACATATTCCCCTTTCTGTAATGCAAAGAGCCTTTAAATTAACTTGGCTGCTAACTTGATACAGGAACAACTTCCGGAGGAGATTCTTAGACTCTTAGCAAATACAAAAATAAATGACAAAACAAAAAAAACAAAAGAAAAATCAAAAATTTAAAACAATATCAAAAACTTTACTTAACACCGTTTATAGGTTGTTTCAAAAATAACTTTGTGTCAACCCCATATTCTTATATTTGCATATCTAAGATGGCTGGTAAACAGAGACTAAGGTACAGATAATATATTAATTAAGGGAATACTTTCTCAATGCACTTAAAAGATAAGGTGTTAACATTGTAATTGAACGTTTCATATAGGATAGGTAGTACAAACAGTAGTAGAAAGTGTGTCATTTTCTTTGATAAATCGGAATTACTAAGCCCCCTAATAGAATTTTGTCCTTTACTTCAAACATACTAATACCAATTGACTACTTGTAATCCTAAGAAAATAATCCTCCCCTCAGGACCAGTAAAGTAAAAAACAAAGAGATGTTCTTGCTGTGCAGCAAGGAAAATAGGGAGGGGTATTTTTGTTCTTTGTTGTTATTGATTTGGAAAATATGACATAAAATTCTCATTCTTATGAAAAAATTGTACATACCACCCATCCATTGTATATTATGACTTTACCAATCTACATGAGAAAAAGGAGAAAATGGTTATATGATGATCCACATTAAACGTAGGTGTGTGTTCATTTTTGTAAAAAATAGCTCATTGACTAGAAAAAATATTTGCTCAGGAAGTAGATCATTCTGAATTTTATCTATACAATTTTCTAAGCACATTTTTTTCTGCAAGGTTCTTATTGAACCTCAGTTTTATTTATATAGAATGTACACTTAACACATTGGTGGGAAAAGATAATATGTAAAAAATATTACAAAAAATTTCTACAAAATTCATTCCATAAATTTAAATTATTATTTTATGTGAAGAGTTTCAATAGATTAATGATGATAGAGAGAAATTTCTAGTACATAAACTTTAGCATCAATTTAGAGAATGCTCAATATCCAATATTTAAAAAAATAAGGTAGTCTCAAAATATATGTGTACAGAAATAAAGATATATACACGTATATACATATGTAGGTTTACAATTTTGTATGATTGTTTGGCCTGCATGTATACCTGTGCAACATGTGTGATCCTTGTGTCTGAAGAGTTTAGAAGAGTATGTCAGATTACTTGGGACTAACATCACAGTTTGTGTGCTAAAATGTGGGTGCTAGGGATTGAACCTGCATCCTCTGGAAGGGCTGTCTGTGCTCTTAACTGTTGAGCCATTACTCCAACTCCATATAGACTGTGTTACATGCTTATTTTATAACTCACATAAATTTACTTACATATTCACTGGAATGTTTTTGTAGCCACTTATATATTGGAAAATAAAAGGGGCTTATTCTTAATGTTCAAGTATCTATTTTATATCTCTATTATACAGACAAGGATTTATGATAAAGTTTTGATATGTTATAATGTACGATTAGTTGTTTCCATTATTTTTTGAGACAGGGCTCATCCTGCAGCCCTACCTAACTGACTTGGAATTCTCTATATAGATGAGATTGACCTCAGACATACAAAAGTTCATCTGCCTTTGTCTCTGGAATGTTGGGATTAAAGTCATTGGCCAACATGCCTTGCAGTTGTTTCCATATTTGCTAGATGGTAAATATTGTTCATAAAGCAAATAAAATATACTTACATCCTTATAAATAAAAATTAAAATATTCCATTAAATTTGAGCTTTCAGTCATATCTTTAAATATATTTCAATAATTATTTAATATATGATCTTTGCTATTGCATTTTTCTTCCTAATGTATCCCTGTTTATTTGTTTATAATGCATTTAATGTGCTTAGGTTTACCTATAAATATGGAGCATGCACAGTAATATCCAATGTTATATATTTCCTATTAATAGCAACATTTTCTTTTATATTTGAATCCATTACCAGAAATACTCAAATTTTGAAAATATGTTCATTAGTCCAGAAAATATATTATTCACATTGAGCTTTCAAGTGATATTCAGTACCTCTATGGAATAACTTAATAAACTCATTTCACATTTGTTATTGAAAAGGTCAGACACAAGTTTACCAAAGGTAATGTAGGGAAGTAATATATTATATATAAAATATAGTGTTGTGTTTTATACTCTACACAAAATTCATGTTTATATTTGATTGTCTTGTAAGTACAATATGATTTATGAATATGTAGAAGATGTAGTTCTGCAGTAGAATGTTTGAGTGGCATGCCTTAGATCCTTAGTTCAAACCCTGGCAACCATTAAATTCTAGCAGAAATTAGGATTCTTTAGATGAGACTATTTCATAAGGGTTCAATTATCATGAATGCATTAACAATGATATTTAGTTATAAAATCAAAATTTTACTCCTAGCCTTTTGCTACTTTAGAGTATGAGACCCTCTCAGATGTAACATTGAAATAAGATGGCCTTCTTTATATGCCAGTATGTTAATCTTGAATTTCTCGGCCTCTAGAATTGTGAAGAATATATTTTTCCTTATAAATTATTCAGACTCTGGTGTTCTGTTAAAGCAACATAGGATAGATTAAGGCCTACGGAATTGCACCAAAATAAAGTCTAAAAAACAGTAAAGATCATCTTTGGGCATTTGCGTTACTCTGTATTTTATGCTATGTATTTCTCAAAGGTTATACATTAATAATAACCATATCCCTCAGCCAATCACAGAGATCAATACTTTCAGTTTTGGTTTTATGTTGTTATTATTTAACTTCATTTTTTCTATCTTATAAAGTTATAAAAATAATGTAATCACAAAATTGTTTAATGTTACATGTTTAGATAGCTTCACTTCCACTTTTAAAATTTTAACTAAGATTATATTTTGTGGCATAGTTTCATATCGTCAATATATTCTTATATACTGTTGTATTATTTTTCTACCCTGTGTTCTTCCATGCATATAGTTTTCAATGAATGTAAATCATCTTAATAATGTTTGAAAAGATTAGTCAAGACTACTCAGTGGATTTAGAAAAATTTCAAGAAAATACTAACTAGCCATAATTTATAATTATGGAATTGGGCTTCTATAAGAGTAATATTATCTGAAAATAAAAGCAAGCTCCTAGCAAAAATTATCTGTTTTCTAAAAAGATGAATGAAAAATTCCATGAAGATACAAATGAAGGAAAATCTTATTTGAAGCAAACCTCAACTTCATGGTGAGTTCAAGAAGGACTATATGATGTTCTATCTTAAAACACAGAACAAACAAGTAAATAAATATACAAAAACCAGAGATAAATTTTAATTTAAGGTCAGTGTGAATGGGAAGCTTAAAAATGAATAAGCAGAAGTGCTTTAGTTCAACAATTTGTGATGTAGGTGAGTGATATTACTAATAGAATATTGACAACAGAGGGAGACAACAATAAATGTTTGCAAAAGTATAATGCAATTATATTCTAAGGGGTTAGCATTATCAATACGGTTTGAAAAATGAGAAAAGATGAGGCTGCCAGAGGTAAGAGACTGTGAGAGGTGTATATAACAAGATACACAAAAGATCCACATGAACAATTAGCAGTGTGAACACTGAGACATGTGACACTTATCATATTATATGAACAAGGTTATGGTATTTTAGATTTGAATATATTATTTGAAATAGGTCAGACATGCTAATGCCATAGAGAATGCTATTCAACATTATGCATTGTACTTACTTAAGAATAAGTCATCTTTTTTCATTGATATGGTTAAAATTTTGAACAAGACTACCTAAAAGGCCAGTAAGATTGATAACATTTAGACATGGTGACATAAGTACTGATCTGTGATCAGGCTTTGTATTTCATAACTGACCTTATGATCTAGGGTAAGTAATTTATCTTACTAGTTCATTTATTTGTCTTTAGCAACTCTGATCTATAGCCCAAACTCTTTACAAATCAAACTATTAGAATAAAATGAATTTTTAGGTGTCTGCAAAAAAAAAAAAAAAAAAAAAAAAAAAACCTCTACGATTTTCTCTCCACTGACTTTCTAAGGCGAGACCAGCCCAGAAGCTCAGGACTCAGAAGTGGCAGGGTAGCTGGGACAGGATTCTTTCCACCTCCATCTACAACCATTCAGCAAGCAGAGAGCTTCTCCCCAGGGAATGCTCTGACCCCTGGTCTCAGGTGAGATCTCCATTTTCTCTCCACTAACTTTCTAAGGCAGAACCAGCTGGGAGGCACAGGCCACAGGAGCTGCAGCCTTCATTCATCCATCTACACCCAGGAGGGGCAGCTGATCCACAGCCCTCTGCACATATGTCCTACCAGGGTACAGCTGATCTCCCAGAAGTGCTGACACAGGCTTACAGACCCAAAGGAGGAACAAGCTCCAGCCAGAGAC
>NC_045030.1:89125799-89134371 GCF_008632895.1 Mastomys coucha
TGGAAAGAAGTCAGGAGCCATAGATGTAAGCATCACCAACAGAATACAAGAGATAGAAGAGAGAATCTTTGGTGCAGAAGATAACTTAGAAAACATTGTCACAACAGTCAAATAAAATGCAAAATGCAAAAAAATCCTAACTTAAAACATCCAGGAAATCCAGGACACAATGAGAAGACCAAACCTAAGGATGATAGGTTATAGAAGGGAGTGAAGACTCCCAACTTAAAGGGCCAAATGCACAAAACAAAGAAAGAATATTAAAAGCAGTGAGGGAAAATGGTCAAGTAACATATAATGGCCAATCTATCAGAATTACATCAGACTTCTCGCCAGAGACTATGAAAGTCAGAAGATCCTGGTCTGATGTTATACAGACTCTAAGAGGACACAAATGCCAGCCCAGGCTACTATACCCAGCAAAACTGTCAATTACCACAGATGGAAAAACCAAAGTATTCCATGATAAAACCAAATTTACACAGTATCTTTCCACAAATCCAGCCCTTCAAAGGATAATAAATGGAAAACTCCAACACAAGGAGGGAAACTGCATCCTAGAAAAAGCAAGAAAGTAATCTTCCAACAAAACTAAAAGAAGTTAGCCACATGAACAGAATTCCAACTCTAACAACAAAAATAACAGGAAGCAACAATTACTTTTCCTTAATATGTATTAATATCAAAAAAGCCTCTACAATAAAGTGTCTTAAACACAAGAGGTATTCTGTTACATTTAGGTTTCTGGAGAACACCATATGAATCATGTACTTATGAAGGGTTTCTTGTACTCAAAGTACTAAACATATAATGACTGTGTTAATCATCACAGCTCCTTAAGGGTGACAATGTAATTATCACTATATTATAAATGAAAATAGAAAGACTCCAGACAAGTATTGATTCTTTTGCTCATGGGTTAGTTTCTAAGGATCTTTGTTGCAAATTACTATAGGAAGCTACATAAAGGTCTTGATAATAGTAAAGATAGCAGAATTATAAAGAAGCATCAGCGATGGTTGACACTGTGGGCACTGTGTTTCTTATATTTAGAACAAGAATAATGAAAGAGAAATTAGATACCTTGCTCCCCACTGCTACCTTATCAGATTTATTTTAAATAATCAGTTCTTGAGCAAAATAGAAAAGCAAGAACCCTTCAATTGGAAGTATCTAATTTTTTCTTTAGTTATTTGTAAAAGTATGGTGTATGGTAAATTTCAATAAGTATTTCATGCATGAAAATAAGTAGGCAATTATATGGTAAGGAGATGAGGTGGCTGAAACTCAATCATACACCATAGACTGTGGCTTGATAGTGGAACAGGCAAATGTGGTAGAGTGAGCAATGAAAGTATTTGCACCATTCCCTGGGCTTAATTAGCTATTAAACTAGTACATGTAGTATAGCTTCAAGGGCTAGAGTATCAAGGAGCTAGGGTGTTTCAACAATGCTGAAGACCATGCACAATTTCTGAATGGAAAGACTACTTTTTAGTCCTTCCATAACTTCAGTGGGTAATGACACCGAGCAGAAGAAATGATATGCAATCTTGTCATATATAGCAATCAAAAAAGAAAAAACCTTAAGGTGCACAGTGGCAAAGAAACTCAAATTAACCAATTACAAGACTTGAGCATCTAAGTAAGGAGTGAGACAATGGTAAGTATTATTCATTATCCTACCAAATATATCAAGAACTTAGAAAGAGAAATAGTTTTTATAAACATTAAGTGCTTGCAAATGTGTGCATGATAAAGAGAGAGATACACAATAAGCAAACAATTGAATAAACATTATTGTACAATTCAAAAATCTACTAGATTAGGATTCCTGAAACATTATTAAATATTATGTATATAAATTATGGGAGATTTATAATCTTTTACAAATGCAGTTTATCAGCTATCTAGTATCATTTTTAATCAAGAGTTTACATTTGAAGCCTATGGAATAATGGATTTGAATATGCATCTGCCTTCTTATAGAATAAATAAGGCTATCAGGATCCTTACACTGGTAACATGGAACTAAATTCTAGATATAAAAATGTCATCACTACAACTGAAAACCAATTCTTGGCAGAAAAGTTTTGCTAAGGATAATTTTGGTAAAAATGAAATACAATAATTCATTCTACATATCAGCTAAAGATTTTTAGTAGATAATGGTAAGTTCTTGATCTACTTTAGGGAATCTAATTCTTATTTGTATATAACTGATAACACACATTGCATATACTAAAGAGAAAATGCAATTGGTATATTTACATATAAACAAGGTGCTAAATGATAAAAACCTTCACACATGTTAACACATATTTGACTTGACATTTGTATGTGCAGATTACATTGATCAGTAGTATTTAGTGGTATGGGAATATAATTTAATTAATCAGCATTGACACTAGGAGTTAATATATCAATTATGTGTGATACAAAACTGAGAATGGAAGAGAAATCAGTTTGTTCACATTTGTAAAACAACCCACGTAAAGCATTGCAGGTGGGAGAAGAGAACTCTCTCCAAGTGACAGAGAGCCATTTGGAAACAATGAATCACTCATGGCTCTCCTGGGAGTGATGATGATTTGCATGTTTGGAGACTGTTGCAGAAAAAGCTAGTAAATTACATTATATTAGCTGCAAGTGTCTGCTATCTCATTCATGGAAAGATGAACATTTCTATTCTACACACTAAATGTTCACATTGTTCAAATGCACTGTAATTCTATGAATGATCTGAAAATATCCATCAATCAAATCTGATGAATGTGGAATACAGAGAAGTCTTTCACAACTGATAACTTACATTTCATGTGGTACTTTGGGTACTTTTAGCATTGGCTATATTTAATAAGAATTAGAATACTGAATTTCTTCCCATTGTGTTTCTGTACATAAGAAGAAAACAAACAAAAATCCTAACTGCAGCAAGAATCTTGTTACCTAAAATTTGCATTTATATTTTCTGCACAGAAAGTATCTTGATAAAAACATTACCAAATAGAACTACTAACATGGAAAATTTATTTATAAAATCAAACTAAAGTTACCCCAGAGCAGGTAGCTTTCTTTCCGTCATTTCCTGAAGACATTAATTCCTGCATCTTTATCACTTTGCAGTATATAACAGCTCAGAAATTTTGCCACTCCAAATAGCCATTGAAAGTTTTTCTTTCATGACCATGTCCTAGTACTTCACTGTGCTCTGTACCTCAAGATATCTTCATGTCTTCCACTTTGCCTTTCCCTGAAGCCATACTCTAACATTTGTAGCAGTTCAGTTTTAAGCATTTAAGTCCTAGGTTCTTCTTATTTGGTAATTCTGGTACCTATTACAATAAACTTATACTATCATCAAGCCTTGTAATATGGTTACCTAGAATGCTTTCCTGATACCTTTCCTTCATATTTTCCCTTCTCTCTTAAAGAGTGTAGTCAGTGTGTTGCAGAAAGTGTTTTGAAAATGTCCCAAGATTCTTAGCTTTCTTGTAGTTGTAGTGCTCAGTAGGCAAAACCAGATACTTCCTGTAAACCTCTGATACATTGCCCATGTTTCTTTTATTGGGAGTTCTGGAGAAATGCACATAAGTATTCTAATTGATCTCACTTTAAATGCATGACCACTAACTTCAAGTTGACACTTAACATAACTTTCAATCTTAATTACCATCAAATTTATCTGTGTACTGGGAAATGCTTTTTTAAAGCCCTAAAGCATGACATGGTTTCATGATTCTGCATTAAGTTGTCTTGTGTGGAGACTGGACATTACAATTCTAAACTTGAGAACATTCAAATGTTTAGAAACATTTCTTCATTATCTAGATTACTATTTTATTCTTTTCCTTTTCCTCCAACTTGAAAGCTTTCCTCCCTTCAGTCAATACAATTGCTTCTCATTTACCTGATAACTGTGAAGCAGTCAGTAGAAAAGCTGGGATCCTATCACACCTCCCCACACACAGCTGCACTGATGCCTAAAACCATAGCTTACCAGCTTGTGTTAATTACAAACTCTGCCTGTGTGCTCTAGATCCACTACTCAAGGGCAGAGCTCCAGCAATTAGTTCTCTCACTCCTGAATTATCCAGCACTCCCTCTCTTCTACATTATTCCCAGGAGCATTCTATGCTATTATTTTCCTTTCTGAGAAACAGCTTCTCTTGACTCCATTTCCCACCCACAGTCAAAGCTCCATTTCTTTGTTGTCCTTAAAAGTGAAACTAGTTCATCCGGAGGAGGGTACTTTGTGTTACCTCCTTTTGTTCTCAACTCTCTCTATTGTATTAAATCTCTTTGCATTTTGTATCTATTGCCAATGTTTTCTAAGGCCATGTCTGTCAAGGTCATTAAAAACTACCAGATTGGTAAATCTAATGATCAAGTCATGATTTTAATCTCTGACAAGTCAGTAGTCTACCTAACACCTTAGAGAAGCTTACCAGTGATTTCTGACTTTTTACCTAACTAATTTTTAGCACTTTCTCCATTTTGCTTGATGATTTTCTATTACCAATATAAGTATTTGTGCCATTATTATTTTCTGAACTGTAAATTTATTTGGTATTTATTACTAAATATATACAAAACTTTAATTTGAATCAACATAAAAATTGTTTATTTTCTACTTCTCTTGGGATGCAAGTATAATAAACATTTCATGTATGTTCATTTATCTATTTTTGTCTGTATTAACATTTAACCTGATACTTCCATCCTTATTTGCCCATATCTCTCTAAATAAATATATGCCATATCCATATACTTTATATCTAATAGTTGTCAGTTTGTAAACAAAACAGTTTTAAGGAAGCAGGGAAGGAATCACAGAAAGAATTATATCTTATCTCTAAGATTAGACTGAACACTGAAGAGCAAAATAGCATGAATTGAGTTTCTTAACTACTTTGATTGTCAATCTAATCATTCATTAAACTAGGAAAGCAATGTACATTCCCACACGAACTACACTAAGGTGGAAAATAGCAAGTTTTAAAATGTAAGTCTTAAAATAAAGACATTGTTGGTTGTAAGGAGAAGGCTTAAGTGTTATTTAATTGAAGTTTTATGAAAATCATTTATAGAAGTATATTCTATCTAAAACTTAATATAGATTTGAATTACCTCTAAAAATCTCTCAATCAACTTATCAATGTTAACATGTCTACTCTTGACAGCTACATTAATAGACAGCTAAAATATGTACTGAGTGTATGAACAAGAACATAATCTATACAACAGTGGCTTATAAACACTCGGAGTTCATCAAATTGACGTGTAGAATAAAAAATTGTGGCTGGAGAGTCCTCACTTAAAAAAATCATATATCGCACTGGTTTCATTTTTATTAAGAATAAAAACAAATAGCCAAAAGCAAATGTAGAAGCAGCAGTACAGAAGAAAAGAAAAAAAAAACAGAATGAAGTTTGTCCAACTCTAAGACAAAGTGGGTCAATCAAACTAATGAATATAGAGTAAGAATGTACAATACATATCAGTGTAGGAAATTTATGAAAGATTAGAAATAAGCAACTATCCTATAGTATACAAAATCACAGTATTAACAGAAAGGTACTTTGGATATAATTTTCAAACATGACTTAAAAATAGTAGAATGTAAATGTTCGTACTGTTGCCAAAATGAATTAGGATGACACATAGAGAATCTACTCATCCAATAAATCTTTATGAATATGGTCTCAACCATGAAACTGGTGAAGGACACTGTTGCAAAAATTCAAGATACACACACATGAAATATGATATACATCAATGATAGAAGTGTGTGAAATATATGCCATAGAAATACTATGGAGTGTTTTGTGGAGCAAACTCATAAACAGAAGATTTGAATACCACCTAGATGAAGGAAATGCTATGTAAGGACTAAGGTAAGTGCATAATCAATTAGATAGCAATGAATAAAAGAGAAATTTAAATTATAATGTATAGTTATGTTTCACTATATAATATTTACAGGTGAGTGAAAATAGTAGTTAATGAAACTATAGAGTTTATGGTTAAACAGAACTATGATGGAACATGAAAAGATGTCACTGTTATGTTTGAGTTTATATAGCTAAAAGACATGTTTTATATTCTGGCTCTTTCCCTTACATCTGTTCCTTGAATTTGGAAACATACTAAGCCTTCGTATGGATCATGTATCTCCTCTGCAAAGGTATGCTTTTATAATAATAGTATCGATAATAATAATATGTATATATACCAAAAATTGATCATGTATCAATATCAAAGGTAAAGTATGCAGATTTACTTTGTTAGGTGATGTAGAAGTCTGAACTGTTTGTAAACAGAAAATGATTATTTCAAAGAGATATCACAGAAAATATGACTAATACTCTGGGTAAAATAACAAACAAAGCTGCTATCAGATTATTTTAGTAATTCAGCTAAAAATAAACAGGGCTCTAAAATAAGTTGTCACTACCAATAGAAAGTAGAAAGGGAATCGATATATGATGATAGAAGAATAGTGACCAGTTAACATGTGGTGAGATTTCATTATGCTAACTGTGATCTCTGAAGTAAAACTGGAACTTCAAAATGACACAAAATGCTACATGTTAATTATATCAGGCACATAAATTTGACAGTTCTTAGTTTTGTGCCATTTCCTATGTTGGTATTACTGCATATGGCTTCACTCGTATTTCCCAAGACAGAAAGATTCAGGTAACTCTTCCACTGAATCAAAAGTTAAAACTTTGAGTTCTCAGTACTTTTCAAACACACACACACACACACACACACACACACACACAAACTTATGTGTTATTGATTATTCTGCCAAATCCCAGGTTACATTTTTCTTCTAACCTTAAATGATTAATGAATTCTTCCAAGACTAATGAGCTCAATAAAAGAGCAATCTAACATTGCTCAATAATTTGGTACTCAACCCATGTATTAGTGAGAAAACACAGCCATTCATTGATTATTGCTAATGATATCATGGTGCCTGAACACCTGCAGTCCTTGTCTTGCTCCTGTAGGTCATTGGGGTTTATAGATTACCTGCTAAAGATTACAAAGGAGGACCTTGAGTAGCAGTGGCATTTATACTCCATTTGACTCCAAGCAATTGCTTCTCAAGTATTCTAAGCTTGTTTTAAAACAAAATAGTTCCTTTTTGTTTTGTCCAATACTTTAGAAGTATGTACAGGAGTAAAGGCAACTTTAACAATTTTATGTTTTTTTAAATGAAAACTCTATGGATAAACCAGGGGTAAAAATGGGCAATGGAAACTATCCTCTCTTCTGATGATCATTGTATTTTGTATAAAATATAACTTGGAAGTTATGGGAATGGTTGTGTTTAAAAAAAATTACCTTTACAGCCAAGAAAATAGGTAAAACCAGGAGCCTTTTGAAAATGTTCAGAACGAACAAGGCTTAATTATACTTATACAATATTTCCATTCATTTTAATTTTCATCACACAGGATAGGCAAAGAACAGAATATATAACATATAAATATTCTGTATGCATCATTTTAGATTCATGCTACATGGCTGAAAACACATGATATAACTTCTAGAGGGAATGAAAAATGAAACATAGAAAATGCAGAAAAATAACACATTTTATTATTATTATTATTATTAATAATTTTTCTTTTTTTTACATTGCAGATTTTATTCCACTCCCAGTACACCCTCCAATTGTTCCACATCCCATACCTCCTCCTAGTTCCCCCCCTCCCGAACCCCCTCATCTCCATGAGGAACTCCTCACCCCACCAGACCTCCCCACTCCCTAAAGCCTCTAGTCTCTTGAATGTTAGGTGCATCTTCTCTGACTGAACCCAAACCTGGCAGTCCTCTACTGTATATGTGTCAGGGGTATCATATCAGCTGGTGTATGCTGCCTGGTTGGTGGTTTACTGCTTGAGAGATCTCGGGGTCAAGGTTAATTGAGACTGCTGGTCTTCCTGCAGGGTCACCCTCCTCAGCTTCTTTAAGTCTTTCTTTAATTCAGCCACAGGGGTCAGCAGCTTCTGTCCATTGGTTGGGTGCAAATATCTGCCTCTGACTCTTTCAGCTGCTTGTTGGGTCTTTCAGAGGACAATCAATAACTAGTTTTTGTTGTTGTTGTTTTTGTTTGTTTGTTTTCGAGACAGGGTTTCTCTGTATAGCCCTGGCTGTCCTGAAACTCACTCTGTAGACCAGGCTGGCCTCGAACTCAGAAATCCAACTGCCTCTGCCTCCAAATGCAGGCATTAAAGGTATGCGCCACCACCTCCCGGCAATAATTAGTTTTTTAAGGGTTAGATTTTTTAGGAAAAAAAATAAGGACTTGAAACTCACTGCTGATCCTGTACTTTGTTTCACTTTCATAAACTTAACATCAAATAAGTAATATTTATAATATTGTAATACTCAAACTTTCTTTGTGAAATGATGTACTGTGATGTTACAAACAAGAAGCAAAAATACTGAGAATATACAATAGAAAAAATGGGCCTGGGCAGTGGTGGTGCACGCCTTTAATCCCAGAACTTGGGAGGCAGAGGGAGGTGGATTTCTGAGTTCGAGGCCAACA
>NC_045030.1:89134623-89147715 GCF_008632895.1 Mastomys coucha
AGTTTTTCTAGGTATACCCAGTTAGTTCATTTCTATGTTCTTTTAAGGAAATAAATTTTATTTATATACTTTACATTTAAATATTCATGTAGTAAATAAAAACAAATATTTTAAAACATACATTGTAATAAAGTTTTTGAAAACTTACGCTAAATGTCTATGTCTATATTGTTATAAGTATATTCTCAAATATATAAATTACATACAAATTTATATATACATAAATTATTGGTTTTATGAAATAATTAGCACTTAGGAAAAAAGTAGTTGATGTTACCACTGTAAGAATCCAGTAGTTACATTTTTAATATATTTACAAAGCCTAGCTGAGGTTATAAACCTAATGAACATTAAAAATTAATGTTCATGAATTGCTAGGATTAAGAAATTGGTATATAGCTATTGAAGTATGTTCCAAAACTATACTAACCCCAAATACCTATAGTAAATAAAAAATATTTCTGTATAAGAGAAAGCTGTATCCTAACAATGTCTTGAGATTCAGTATTTCCTTGAATGACCAATTTATATTTCCAATTCTCTTGAGAAAATAAAGGCAGTCAGTTTGTGAAATGGCACAATTGTACGAGTTAATAACATTTCTAAAATATCAATCTTAAATTCAAACATACATTATACTCTGCAGAATTGTTTGGTTATCAATATATACTACACATTTTTAAATGAATGAATATGTTAATTCTAAAATATAGCAGCTTTCCACTCAGCAATATCTGACTTAAATGGCATTGGAAATAATGTGCTTCACTCCACACTGTGACATGCAATCTCAATTCATTAGCTCAATATTTGCTATGTGTTAAAGTATGAGGTATGCATGGCTGGTAAGATAGACACACTGCTTTCATTATTGAAATCAAGTAATCATTGTATGGCATTGCTATAAACAGGTTCCTGTTATTCTATAACTTTATTGAATCAAAATAATAGCATGCATCTTTCCCTCCGTTTATGTGTACAGGCACATACCTGGGCATGTATAAATAGACATACACAAATAAATTTAAAACATTTGTATAACCTTAAATAAAGGGCCACAGGTACACAAACTACCTGTTTAAGGTCAAAGAGTTAAGATGTGATACAACCAGACTTCCATAGAATTAGAAATGGGCATGTAGGGACCTCTGAGGTATCTAGCTAAATTTCTACAATATCTTTATACCTGATAGCACTTTGCATGTGCTTGCTATATTACCAATGAACTACATTTCATTAGCTAACTTATTCTTTTACACAGTAATATTTAACTACTGACTTATAGGAATTAATGGCTCTTGATTAAAGGCTGTCTATAAGTGAAATCTGTGCCCAAGGTAATTGAAATAGCATTTTAAATAAATTTGGAAACTAGAATTTCCCTTTTGTTTATTTAAGAAGCAGATAGCATGCCATGTGGTCTCTTAACCCTCAGCAAAATCTAAGAGATGAAGGCAAGAAGCCACTTACAGTAACTTGGGACAGACATACCACAGTGCCCAAATGTACATGATCGCTCCCTAAGGCTCAACATTTCTGTTTGATTCTTCAATATTAGCTTGCTTTTATAGACATTAAAATGGAGTAAAGATTTTTTAATTTCTCTTAGGGATTTTTTTAGAATTTATTGTTAGAAATGAATTGTTATGAATTTATTTCTCTTAGGAATGCATTTTAGGAGAAGTATTTTTATACTTTAGTACATATTAAGTAACTTATTAAATGAAGCTGTGCATTATTGCATGGCAATATTTTCAGTTACAAACGTTTAATGAAATAAGCAGTTCTAGTCATTAGGTGGTAGACATGGACAGTGGAACTCAGGGAAAGTTTGATCTAGGTGTTTAGACATATAAGGAAAGAGATACATCTCAAAGTAATAATCCTAGAGAATAAGATAATAAAAGATAGAAATGATGGAATGGTATTTTAATGGTAAGGGAAATATTAGTTCCTAAAGAAGGCTTTAATGGCTTATATTTCCTATTGGCCATGAGGATTAACTTGTTAGTTGATATAAGTATAAAAAGCAAATAAAGCCAGACATTAGTCTAAATTCTTAATTTGAAATTGAATATCTCTGAAGCTGCTAAAAGAAAAAAAGCCTAAAAAAACATTTCTGGAATCACTAATTCACTCTAAAAATCTTCAACGGTGACTTAAGTAAGGTATTACTAGACCAAGTTCAGTATAATGAAGCTACCAAGTGGCATGTACCAGCCAGACCTCATTTTAGTAAAGAAAAAAAAAAGATATTTCTTTTCTGGAACTTTTTGTCTCCTTTATTTCTCTTGTGTATTTGCACTGTGGAGTCTCCTGTCTCTGCGTACAGCGCATCACTTCATGAGGTAGCTAAAAAATGATATTTTGAGCAGTCAGAAGCCATTTAAGTGTCCACAGAACTATATTAAAACCATTTTTTCTGATCACTTAATCCTAAGGGTTATTAATCTCAGGGGGAAAATTTGCCACTAGGTTCTCTAATCTTAACTATAAATTTTCTATTACAGTTTGATACAGATTTTTATGTGTTAAGTGAGTTGCACTGGGCACAGAAACAGAAATAAAAAATTTCCTCTTTAGAGTTACAAAGCACAAACAAACAGATTGATTTTATACATCTGTATTAGAGACTGTAATATAGGGCAACAGAGTCTGAGGATTATAGGATAGACAAAGGGCTGGAGAAATTCTGATTAATGAGAAACAAATTAGAGTTATTTCTAAAGTAAAGCAACACAGAAAGCTAGATGTAACAAGTGAATAATATTTTCAAAATTGCTAGATAAAAATTCAGTCTTATTTTTCATTTTATTTAAACTATATAAGTGTTACATTTTTAGCCCTAAGAATGATGAGTTTTGCATTAAGAAATAATCTGATCATCAAATATTGTCTTTATCAATAAAAATATTGTATACTGTTTGTAAATGTGTATATTTACTATATATTAATTAAATAAAATTAATTTAAAATTAATATAAAAGTTTTTTACGCATTCAACAAATGAAGTTACATCAAGATATTCAGGATTGCATGAGAGATACAGTGCGTAATGATATATACACAATAGACTTCAAATAAAACTGAAATTCAGATTCAACAACTTCCTCCAATAAAGTCCTAGAAATGGATAATGATAGAGTTGGCAAAATGGTCATATTTTGAAGGTTATCTAAGGAAGCATCAGGGAAACAATGAGCATAAATATAAATATACATTTTTTAGGAAGAAAGGGTCGCCTGCTTTCTACCATCGGTTTCATACCTTTTCAGCCTTCCTGGTTACAAACAGAATCTGAACTTCTCTTAGAATTCTGACTATTCCTTGAAAGTAAACAAATAGAACAAGTGTAGTGACTACAGTTCATAAGAAAGTAGTCAGGTTTTCTAAAGCATAATCACTCCTTTCTCCAGAAAAGTAGAAAAAAGATAAAATGGCAATTATAACTACTGGAAGTGTCTTTAGAAGCCCAATCATAAAATAACTGGTTTTGTTCTGAACTGGGACTAATACAGATGTGGGTTTGAAAAAAAAACAAGTTATCATAATATATATATATATACACATATATATATTCATATTTTTAAATATATTAGCTGTTATGCAGCCCTACCACATCATTAATTTCAAACAATTACAGTTTTTCTTGTTTATTTTGGATACATGCCTTATATGATGCTTTATATATGAGGCACAAAGTAAGCATTCATCAAATCAATAAATAAACTGTTAGGAAAAATGTTACTTTTGTTTTATTCATCGTGATAAAAACTGTATCTCTGACAGTAGTCTATGAAACTAGTTTTACTAAATCAATTCATGACTAATGAAAAATTAAATCATACAAGGACACAACCACTTAGAGTACATAGATTGCTTCACCATTTTTTTACTTCCTTAGTACTCCCTTCTCTGATAAGCAGATATTGCTACCTGAGCCCAATTGAGAGTTACACTGAAATCAATGGCAATCCTATAGGTAGAGAGTGAAAGGATTGAAAAGAAAATCAAGGGCAACTCTCTGTGGTATTATGCCAGTTCAATGAGTTTTGATGTTTTGAAGTTTTCATTAGAGACTACAAAATAATTCCTAAGGGTGGTTTTCCTTACTAAGTAGAAGACAGAACTGAAATACGAAAGAACACTTTTTTCAGTTAAGCAAATTCCCTAATGCAAAGATTCTTTTTTCAGATCTTCAGACACTGAATTATGAAAGAAAAAGGTTCATTTTCCTTTTGCAAACTGAAGATGCCATGCAACAAATGCTCTAACTGTAATTTGCCTGAGAATCTACACCTTATAATGTAGGCGCTGACTTCATAGTAGTAAGTATAACAAAAATGTACACATATAAATGACAATTATATTACCATTGCAGAACAAAAATTTATTATATGAGATTTTAAAAAGAGAATGTTAAAGTTCTTTCTCTAAAGTTCTGGGAAATGAGAGATAAATAAGTACAAATGGAAAAGAGAATTGTATGTTACCTTTTTATATATCTGTATTGAGCTTTACAATCATAGCCTATGTGAAATATATTCACCTGAGCTACAAGGGAATGTACATCTTTTTAAAAGTATTTATAATTCTATCCTAATGATTAAATTATGGAACAAAGAAAAAGATAAACTTTCTTGTGCTGGATACACACACTCAGGTGCTTGCATGCACACACACACACATGTGCGTGCACATACACACATACACACACATAGAGACAGAGAGGGAGACAGAGAGACAGAGATAGAGATAGAAACAGAGTGACATGTACAAAGAAAAAATGAGAGAGACAGAAGGACACACAGAGAGATAATGTCAAACTTTTTCTTCATACATATCATTCTGTTATCAAAATTTAGAGGAAAAATAACAGAGTTGTGGAATTTTATCTGATTTGTTTGGTTATACAAATACATTTTGAGAAAATATCTGTATTCAGTAGAAGGGGAACAATTTGAGGTGTTGACAGTGATGAAATATTAATATAAATTTCAAAATTAAAAATACTTTTAAGAGCAAAGATACTTTATGGTATTTTAAAATGTATAGCAGTAAAATACTTTGGTAATCCCTAGGAATAAAATAAAGATGTCATTTGCCTAAACAACTTGACTAAGGACTTTATATCAGCTATTTCAACCAATGTGCAAAGATATGTTGAAAACAAGAAATTGTGGGGAGCAGCTTATACCTGGAGTCTCAGTACTTGAGAAGATAGGCAGGAATATTGCTGTGAGTTGGGGGAAGTATGGTCTACAGAGCAAAACTTTATCCTAAAATCAAAAATTAAGGAGAAATACAGTGGAACACACTTCATAGAAAATGTCTTTATAATATTTCTCCATTATTACGATGGAGAAAGAAATGGTTATTACAATTATCACTTAGAAAACTGACACATATCAAGTAAAGAAAATTCATATATACAAAATAGATGGATATGATTCATGTGGGAAACTTTCCAAGTACTGGTCTAATTAAACAAATAATGACATATTTCGGCATAGGTGCCAAAATTGTAGTCTTAAATGTTTTTATTTCCTGAAGAAAATCATTATGTTGGGTGAAGTAGTAGAAGTATTGTTGGATTTCTTCTTTCATACCATTCTCCACTAATGAATTCTTAAATATTATCACTTATTTATGAAGTTAAAGATGGTTAAATTATTAAATAATTAATATTAATGATATTATCTTTAAATATACATTCATTAAAATGTTTCCTTGGTGTATAACAAAGTCATAATAACAAGGTACAAAAACATGGAGTATAATATATACAAATCTATGTACATATACTCTGTAGGCACAAATACATAGAGAAAGCTGTCTAGAAATCTACATACAAAATATAAATTACTAAAGGAATAAATTTGTACACGAAGCAGTAGGAAGAGTGAAACAGGTTGAAGAACAGTTAGAGTTTTATATTTCATTTTGCTATATAACTATTTTTCTAATTTCTATTTATAAAGTATATGCACCCCTGCCTAAGCATTGAATTTTAGGAAAGAAAATTTAAAATTTGACATTTTTATTCTTTGATATATAGGAAGGATTTGATTATATTTCTTCAGCACATACTTTTAAAATGTCAGTTGTTAAAAAGAAATACAATGATATAAATATATATATAAAGTAGATAACTGTGTACATAAGAAGAGTTGACATGGTTAATTTAATTTGTGCATATTTTACCACAATTAAACATTTAACAATATCTAATTACTTTTTGTGTGGCTCCACACAGGTAGAGAGCACACAACTTCTGGAAGTTGGTTTTTATCATCTGTCATGTAGTCTGGGTATTTAACTCAGTTCTGTCAGGATTAGTGGCAAATGTTTTTACCTGCAAGAGGCATTTCATATCTTTAGATAAAAACAACTTAAAAAGCATAAGCTGACAGATGTTGACAAATATGACACAGAAAAGTAATTAAAACACCAAGCTCTTAAACATCTTCTAGTATGATGGGATATTATCATTTGAAATCAACTATATCACTTCTGAAACTATTAAAATAATAGCAAGACCTAAATATGCATATTTAAGTATCTTTACCTAGGAAAAGGGTCTCCAGACAGACTTTCCTAAAGGTGAAATGGCCTGATCTCAGCTGCATGAAAGAAACTCTAGAAGGTATATCTCATTAATTTTAATCAGATGCTACTGTACTTAAATTTGTAAATTTCAACAAATACATGATTAATATTTATATACATTTATTATGAAAACCAAACATGCAAGCAACACCCATACAGTTGTTCCTCAGGGGAAGACAATAGTAATTGGTTTCTGTGCTGTCCTATTCAGAAAGTATTTTCGCGGGTTGTCAAATATCTTATATAAATGGTTGTGGTATTTGTACATAATCTACACACACCCATTCAAAACTTTTTTTTTTTTTGGTCTTTTGAGACAGGGTTTCTCTGTATAGCTCTGGCTATCCTGGAACTCACTCTGTAGACCAGGCTGGCCTTGAACTCAGAAATCCACCTGCCTCTGCCTCCCAAGTGCTGGGATTAAAGGCGTGCACCACTACCACCCAGCTCCTTCAAAACATTTTTATCTTACTTAAATATTAGAATTATTGTTTGATATTCTTGTTTCATTGGCATTTCAAAAATAAACTCGAATTCCTTTATACCTAAGTATGTTGATTCTTATGTATTTTTATAAATATCAAATGCAAAATCAGTAGTTGAAAATATTTACATCTTATTTAGAAGACAGTATACATTTTATTTACATTTAACTACAAATCACAGATTTTTACAACTACGTTTTTGTCTGCCCTCATAATCTTAGAAAATTATAATGGCCTCTTCTTTGACACTGCTCTCTGTCTTTATTTCTAAAACACAAATTATAGTTACTCCATAGCATTTGCAATTATATCTCTAGAACTTTGTAGAAACCTTATGACTTAAAAGTTCACATACATTTATGTTTTTAATCATAAACATAGGAAATGAAAAGATATCCACATATAATCATATGCTCACAACCTCAGGAAAGATTTCAATGAAATAAACCTTACACCAAAGTTGATTTTACAGAAGAAAGGAGGTTGGTGCTTACAAGGGTCAGGATTTTGAAGGTTTTGATGAGCCACTAGCAAAGATTATAAAACAAAAGGATATAGCAAAAGGAAGAACCAATTTAAGAGAATATTGAATAGAAATACATTGCATTCTTGAAAATTAACAATGGAATAGCTGCCAAGTATTCTTACCACAAAACATGGTAAGCATGTGAATTGATGCATATGTTAATTGGATCTATTGGACAACTCAAGAATGCTTACCTGGATGAGATTCTCACCTATATCTTTGGTCACTGTGAACCTCCTGAGAGGCAGGAAAGGACATACATGGTATGGACTCACTGATTAGTGGATATTAACCAAAAAGTACAGATTACCTAAGACACAACCCACAGACTCAAAGAAGTATAATAAGCAGAAAGGCCCAAGTGAGGATATTTCACTTCCAATTAGAAGGGGGAAGAAAATAATTATGGGAGGCAGTGGGAGGGGGGATATAGGTGAGAGAGTAGAGGGGGAGGGGAAAGTGGGAACAGGATCAGGAGGAATGGAGGTGGGCAGATAGGGGAGAAGTGAGGGACTAAAGATTCATCAGGGGTGAACTTAGGCAAACACCCTAACACAGGGCCTCAAGTGAAGAGAAAGGGTTACTAAACCACAGTCAAAATTCCTAAACTAGAACGGTTCCTATCTAAAAGAACTGCAATGAGGTAACCCAATCACAAAAGAACACACATGGTATGCATACTCTGATAAGTGGATATTAGCCAAGAAGACCGGAATACACAAAGGACAATCCACAAACCACAAGAAACTCAAGAAGAAGGAAGACCAAAGTTTGGTATTTCATTCCTTCTTAAAAGGCGAAACAAAATACCCATGGAAGGAGTTGTAGAGACAAACTATGGAGCAGAGACTGAAGGAAGGATAATCCAGAGACTGTTCCACCTGGGAAACCTTCCTATATTCAGTCATCAAATCCAGACACTATTGTGGATGCCAGCAAGTGCTGGCTAACAGGAGCCTGATATAGCTGTCTCCTGAGAGGCTCTGACAGTGCCAGACTAATACAGTAGTAGAGGCTCACAGCCATCCATTGGACTGAGTACAGGGTCCCCAATGAAAGGGCTAGAGAAAGGACTCAAGGAGCTAAGGGAGTTTGTAGCCCTTTAGAAGGAACAACAATATGAGCTAACCAATACCCTCAGAGCTCCTAGGGACTAAACCACCACCAAAGAGTACACATGGTTGGACTCATGGCCCAGATGCATATGTAGCAGAGGATGGCATAGTGAGTCATCCATGGGCAGAGAGGCCCTTCACCTTGTGAAAGTTCTATGCCCCGGTTTGGGGGAATGCCAGGGCCAGGAAGCAGAAGAGGGTGGGTTGGTGAGCAGGGGGAGGAAGAGGGAATAGTGTTTTTTTTTTGTTTTGTTTTGTTTTTTCTGGAGGGGAAACCAGGAAAGGAGATATCATTTGAAATGTAAATAAAGAATATATCTAATAAAAAAGACTAAAGAATAATAACAATAATTAAAAATAAAACATAAATATTTAAACGTTTGTTCAATCCTTCTTCTGAATTATGCTATTGAAACCTCTAAAGAATTTCTAATAATCCAGCACTCTTAGAAGACATTAAAGTATGAAACATCAATTTTTATAATTTTGAAATTATATTTGGCAAACTTTGTTCTGTAAAGACCTAAATAGTAAGCATCTTTTACCTTTGAACATGATAAGGTCTCTATAAAATCTGTTGTAGTGTGAAGTGAGCCACAGGATATACATTAACTAAAGATGAGTCTATATTACAATACAAATTAATAAAAGTATAACCTTCAAGACAAATTAGATGTACAGGACAAATACATCCATACATAGCTAAGCAGCACGCTGCTGATAGTCAAAATATCCATATCCTCACTACTGTCTACTTACTATGAATGAAAATACAAAAGCTTATTCATGTTGAATAAAGAAAATAATAGTTTTCCAGTTAGGATGTTTCATATTAGCTTTGTTTTTGTTTATTGATTTGGTTAATTTTTGTTTTGTTTTAAGATTCACAAAAGACAAACACCCATTATAGATACCTCTTTGGAAAGTCGTCAATACATTCTAGTTATCAAATATAGAACAATGCATGCATGCGTAAACTTCATTTAAGCATGTAATAAAATTGTATTGTATGACCTCTGTGTGTAATGCTATAACAGCTTTTACAGGAATGATTTCCAATACTGAAAATGCTTCAAGTTTATAACCATCCCACTGGTAGGAAATTAACCTATACTGTCATGACTATTGTTACCCATTGAAACATGCCAGAGTTCCACACTACATCTCTCTGGAAATAGGAAATATAAATTTATCTTGTAACTCTCTATCGGTATGGTCAATAATTCTCACTGATTTCTGAGAACTGGGGAAGGAACTTTGAGTGTAGATCATACTGGGAAGAATAAAATGGTATGAGGGAGAAGGAATTCTCAAAATACCTCAACCAAGGGGACTTAAATAAAGTTGCATGTTAGATGATATATAGTGAGTTGGAGGCTTTTCTATTGGGGAACAAGCACAAAAGTAAATCTATTATATAATTTTAATTCTTTATAAGTAAAGGCATAATCAATTATAGTCATATTTCTTAATATGTGCTTTATTAAGTGTTTTCATGACCATGTTCTTTACTAAATCACATACAACAGATCATCTAAATATATGGGCACACCCTTTAACAGAACATGCTAAATTGTAAAAAACTGAGAGTGGAAACCCTGTCTTTATGTCCTTAACCTAATATAATGGCTTGAATATAACAGGAATCTGATAAATATTGCTTGGGTTGAAATGAAAATATGTATTAAATAACATATGCTCTGGAATTACTAGACTCTGAAGAATAAGTTGATTGTTTTCAGTAAGTTTTGGCAAGCCTGAAGACTTAAACAGTTACAGGTGCTTCCTGGAAAATTATTTTACAATGTTTCCATATACTAACACTTAGAAAAATATCATAAAATAAAGCATCAATATGAAAATATGTAATTTCTCAAAAATATATACTAAATAAGGAATAATACCTGACTATTAAATCAATGAGCAACATTAGACTATTAACTTCTCTTATGAAACTTAGCATGCAAAGGGTATTTCACTTTATATATTATATAATAAATAATTAAATTTAGTATGTACTTAAAAAATAATATCAAAAATTAATTAGAGATGTATTTAGGAAGTCAGTCTTTATAAATCTGAATGTCAATATTCTATATAAGTTGATGATTTAGTCTGATCATAAAGTTAGTATTTTATACCTTTCATTTGTTAGATATATGAACTATATGCTTTACATTGTCTCAAATATTGAATAACTCATTAACTATATATTTTAATTAAAATTAGTTTTACAACTCAAAACCTACTGTTTGAAATACATATTTCTCTATAATTTCACTAGTTATTCATAAATGTGTATTTAAACATATGAAAATATTTAATATAATATACATATTCTAGTATCCTGCAATTACTAATACTTTCAAGTTTCCAGATCTTTTAGTGATCATCCAGGCTACACTAAGTTACTAACTCACATGCGTTCAGTAACAAGTTTAACAAGAGATCTCGACAAAAGGATATGTTTATTACTTAGCATTCACGTGTGTGTGTGTGTGTGTGTGTGTGTGTGTGTGTGTGTGTGTGTGTACAGTGATGAATACTGTTGGTAAAAATTCTAGTCATACCCAAGTATAATTGTTTACCTAATAATTAGAATGGTATGCAAAGGCCTCATTATTTGAAAATATTTAAAATGTTCACCAAAGTTCATTCATGTAATAGTGTAATTAATTACCATTCTATACCCAATATTAAATATTTTCCCCTCAACATGTAGCTAAAATTCAATGCAATTAATTTTAACTTTGTCTTTAGTCTTCAACTATAACTTAAGGTTGCTAAATATTTAATTCAGATATTTTTAATTGTCTATATACTTTTAGTTAAATATTTTATGCAATCAGAATCAAAACAAAATAAAAATCACAAAACATTTTAATTATTGACATTATGAAGTAATTTCACATTTCACACTGCACAAACTTAGATTTCTGACTATTATATGAAACCATAACACACTGTCCAAATGCAGGCAAAGAAATAATATTTTAAAAGGCATTTACATTTCAGTGCCATCCACAGTAGATAACAAATGTGTTCATAAAGTAGTGCCCATACAGATATAAATGCATTATAACAATACATTAAAGGTAATTTTCAAACTGGTATCATAGTATTTAAGTACTTTTAATACATAAATAAAATTTTAAAAAATAATATAAATAATCCAAAAAAATATACTATGAAAATATCAAGGTACTATGGAAGATCTAGTGTTCATAATTTTTCCTTGTTTATTAATATTTATAAATCAAGACAATCAAGAACACACTTTTATATTTAAAACATGACATCTAAGAGTCACAATGAATTTTAGTAAGAGAAATAAATTATTTTCTCATACTTGTAATATGAAACTCATTTTGTCATAGTAACATATAATAATACTACATCAATTCCTCTAAGATACATTTAACTTTAAAGGTTAGCATAATGTTACCAGCAGTTTATCCCCGAAAATTACTTGCATAGTGGTTTCTCTCTTTTTAGAATCAACATATACTACCATTGAATTATTTTACCTTCTTAACCCTATTGTCATAGTCAATAATTTACAATATTTTTCACTACCAAGTTCGCATTCTTAAAAGTAAGACTCTCACTGTCTTTTGAGCTCACCCTCTCCTTAGTTTCACTTGTGTGTCTTTAGAACCCTGCCAAATTTCAGTTATAATCAATTGACCTTTTAACACAGAAGCCATTTGCTGGAATAAGTTATATGTTGTTCTAAATATCAACCATTTTCATAGTCTATTACATACCATATTATATATCAGTCATGAAGGGACATACAAGTTTAACTGGCTAAGAAGCCAAAGATAATTTTCCCTTTTTCAAAATGTAAATCAATGCTGTGCAGTTAAAACTTATGTGTGATCCTCCTTGATTGATTTTGTATGCACTTAATTTTATTTTATTTTTAGATTCTATATTGTCAATAAAGCTTACCCTATGTTTTTTTTTGTTTTGTTTTTGTTTTTGTTTTTCCGAGAAGGGTTTCTCTGTGTAGCCTTGGCTGTCCTGGAACTCAGTCTGTAGATCAGGCTGGCCTCGAAATCAGAAATCTGCCTGCCTCTGCCTCCTAAGTGCTGGGATTAAAGGTGTACACCACCACCACCTGGCTACTCTATGTTTTATTATGGAATACATAATAATTGTATTGAGATACAAAGTCACATATTACGGTTACATGTCACATACATATCTAACACATTTTAGTTATATTAGTTTGAGAGCCTAAACAAGAAAGAACTGCTATTTGAATATTAAAAATGGCTTTCTTTGATATTATTTTACTTATTTTTGAAACTTCTTCATTTAAAACCTATTAAATGGTTATGAATTAATTTAA
>NC_045030.1:89150750-89155511 GCF_008632895.1 Mastomys coucha
TGTGTGTGTGTGTGTGTGTGTGTATTTGTGTGTGTGATTCTATATGTGGGTATGTGCATGTGAGTGCTATTGCTTGCAGGAACCAGAAGCCTGAATGCTCATGGCTCCATAACTGCTGTTAAGGGCTGCTGTGAACCACCCAAAATGGATGCTGGGATGTGAACTTAGGTACACTGCAACAACAATAAGGCCCTTAATCCTAGAGACATCTTTCTAGCTCCTATATTACATTTTGTAATAAGCTTCAGGATAAACCATGGATCAAATAGACCACAATCCTCTATAGAAATGTCCTCCAAAATACTTGCCTACATTGCTCAATTATTTCTAGTGCAGAAAAGGCAAATATTTTGGCATAATAATTCCTTATGCTGTTAGACATACTAGAATTCATCTCATTGGATGAAATCCTTTACTTTTGTCCTATTCTCACCCTACTGTTATGTTCAGAGTTTTACTCAACATCTTTGGAAGGAATGTCTTCCTTTTTCTACATGATGATTCAGCAAATTTTTGGTATTTATTCTCTGAGAATGTAGAGATTCAACAGCACTATAATTAGGTTTATTAAGTATTTACTGCAGCACATGGATGATGTCTGTAAAAATTAAGTAGTAAGGCATAGGAGTTTCCTTAAAGATGTTATACTCTATTGAATTTTTTTAAAGAACTCTATGTTAATGATGCAATCATATTCTTGGGCATAAGCAAAGTGAATATGATATATCTAAAAGGTTTGGTACAGCTAAACTAATATTGTGAATAATCTTGTAAACATACATTTAAAAGAATTGTCTGTCTTTTAATGGAAACTAATAGAAGTTATGTTAAATCACTTCACTTCTATGCCTCCTGAAATTGTGCTAATTTTGAAGCAGAGTCATGTTCATCTTTCTCTTCTACAGCCTACTTGATAGCATCAGTTGAGATGCTGCTAAACGTAAGTTCTATTGAAACTTTGCTGAATATGTTTTCTTAAGTTTTTGCTTTGTCAACCCTAAGAAAATGTCTCACATGAAATTTGTTACAAGAATCACAAATTAAGGCCAGTGAGATGGTTCCTTAGATAAAAGTGTTTGCTCTACAGTCCCTGCCGCCTGATTTCAGTTAGAAGATCCAAAGTTCTTTAAAACCAGATGGAGTTTCACACATTTATCATTCAAGTGTTCGTACAGCAAAATAGGAGGTGGGGTCAGGGAACAGCTCCCAAACTCCTGAATTAGCTAAGCTGCAATGGGTAAGGTTTAGCATGAGCAACAGAAATTTCCAGGCCTTAAAACCTTTGTGAAAAGAGAAGAAAAAGTTTTGAAAGTTGTCTTATGGCCTCCACAGGGACACCATTGTATATACACACCCAACCTCATATACTTATCACACACAAATAATAATAGTAGTAAAGCAATAATAAGTATTTTAAGTAAACAAGAAAACCAAAACAATATACGTGAATTGGCCCTTAAAAATGTCAAGTGAGTGCATTTCGTAGCTCCAGAAAAGTACTGTACTAATGTAAATATTGGCTGAATGAGGTGAAATAATAACTACAAATTATTCAGTCTAGCACATATCCAAAACTGTTCACTGGTAAATATTTCCTACTTATGTATTTTCATACTAGGATAAAATATAATTATTTGTCTGTTAAAATTATTAAAACTATTTAGATATTTAGATATTAAATATTTGTTGAATTTGTCTCAGAAGATCTTTTGAACTTATAATGTAAAGAACAATTGAATTAAAATAACACTGCAAAAAGAATAAAAAATACAATAAGTGGGAGTTTGTCTTTCCTTGAATAAAGAGAAACCCCTTTCCTTTCATGTCTAAGTAAATTATTTGTTCATGCAGTAAGTTTTTTTGTGAAAATTTTTAGATACCCTAATTGACCTTGTCATTAAAATTCTCATTTTCTACTAATATTGACCCACATAATTGATTAGGTATTTGAAACAGTAAAAATGGCTGAGAAATGGCTAAAAAGGAGAATTCAACATAATCAGAAAGTACTGGAAGAGAGTTAACATTCCTTTAAGAATCTTCATTTCCCTATGGAAATCAAAATATAATGAAAGGGTTAGTTTTTTTCCTAAAAGATTTATAACACATGTGGGCCAACTGTATCATTATTTGCCTACAATGGCAGATAACAGCATTTTGTGCTTCTAGAAATTTCTTCTGATATTGCTGTGTACCAAGAGATTTTATATGACAAGATCATATTCCAAACTGTTCATATGAAGTGGGATACTTGTGAAGAGAAAAGCAAAAAGACAGCTTTCATGATTATGCTTTTATTGATAAATCATTTTTATTTACACTGGTTAAAAATCAATTCAATTGAATTTCGAGATCTTTTGGCTAAATGCTACTCAATATTTTTCTCATGAATATGTTATCTTTGCTGTTATTACTAAACCTTACAATAATTTACTGCTTCTCATTTTACTTTTATGAGAGTCACATAAAATGAACATTGCAACCTGCTTCATACTTTCAGCAGAACTAAGGAAAAGGTAATATGAGGTACTTCTAGGAATGTAATTTTCTTCATGTTCAGTGGGCATATTTATCTTTTATTGTTTTTCTCTGTAGTCACATATTAACAGTAAAGGGTTCTCTATTTGTGAAGTGTGTTGTCTCTATGTTGTTCCACTGTAACTGATGTGAGTTTGGAGGACAAAAGACAAAATAAAACCTAAGTGTATAGCTAAATCGCAGATCACTTAGTAGATCTTTCTACTGTGCCACTATTATATAATCCTGTGATAGAATTCAAGCATCATCATTCTTTATGTTACAATACCTTTATACATACTAAAGTTATCTGAAGCCAAGATACATTTGTTTAAAAATGTGATGCAGATATTGTCAAGGGATCAAGAAGACTGTAGCTAATTAATTTTGAAATGGTAGATTTGATTTTGGTTACACAAAAATGTAGAATAGTCATGCATATTGGAATCTGTGAATAATAGTAAGTGTTTTTATAGCCTCAGAAATTTTTGTGAGGGTGCTAACCATAATGTTGATAAAAATCCATGTCCTGACTGTGGTTTATGGTACGCACTTATAATACTAGCACTTGAGGGGCAGAGGCGTGAAGATTTCTTTGAGTTTAAGGCCAGGCTGGACTACATATGAAGTTGCAGGCCAGACAGAACTACAAAGTAAGACTTTGACTCAAAAGAAAATAAAAATAAATGAAAAAAAATAAATCCATGCAACAGAATATGGAATAGCCTGTATGTGGAGTAAACTGGACAAGGACATGGCAATGTTGTGCAGGAAATAAGACGATTAGTTTATTGCCTAAGGCCCTGATTTCAATATGCTAATTAGCCAAAATACAAACATAAATGGTATTTTAAAATTAAAGGGACAGAAAAGACACGCTTCCTTATTAACTCTGAGACTAATTTTAGAGCTTCCTACATAGTAAGTAGTTATGCTACCCATAATAGCCATTACACACCCTACTTTGTATTCTTGCTTCATTACTCCTTTTTACTACATATATGATTTTTACCTATCCAAGTAACAGAAAGATAAATACTGGTATTTGTCAGAGCCTAATGACATGAAACAAATGGTGTGTTTTAGTTTATATACACACAACATATATTTTCACAGCCTGACAAATAATTTTGGTATGTTCATATCACAATTCAATTTTCCATTATTCCTCGTGTAAAAGGATACATCAGTATAATAATTAGATATTAACAGAAATACAGCACAGATGATTAAATGTTAACTTCGTCCCTCTGTTTTAACCATAAGCCTACAGTTATCAACACCATGGCAAAAGTAGTTTCCTTGTCCTTTTTAGTCAGGCAGAGCACAGATCGTGAACTTACACATGGTTTCTGAGATAGCATGGACCATGGATATCCACATCATTTTCAATGGCAGGACAGATAAAGAAGGCCCTCTGCTACAATAGGACTACTGATCCAGACATGGCCTTCAGTGACATCATGGACCTGGACTTATATTCATATAAAGATCACATTATCAAGGTATCAGAAGTAAAAGACCTATATATAATTTCTGGGAAGGTAGTAGCTTTGAAATTCCACAAATGCTCTATGTCCTAAAACTGGAAGCTCACTATGGAACAATTTTAGGAAATACTGACTTTTATTTATGAAATGAGACTTTTAAAGAAATTTGGCCAGTATAGACAATCTAGTTGTATTCTAGATGTAAAATATTATTCTTGAATAGAGACATGAATATATTTAGATTGAAGAAGAATATCTAGTTATGTCTTGCAGCCATGTTGTGTTGCTTACTGTATTGCTTTGAATGATTCTAATACTAAGTATATGGGCTATCGTGGTCTTAAAAGTCTGAATACTCAGTGCAGGCAAGCATGTAGGCTGTTTGCACTTAGACATAGAAACTAGTGTACAAGAGCTTAGGTGTGAGTTAATACTGAATTATTTACTTAGAATATTTCACCTTCTCAAATCATTTCATTTAACTTTTAAGCAAATTGATGTCCAAAAAGCATCAATTACTCCAGAGCACCATTTTTGGGAAGTTTGAAGTAAAGCCACCTACTGCATATTGGCCCTTTTCTAATAGAGGAAGAGGATGCCATAGGATAAAAAGATTTTAACTTTAGAATTTCTGATCATTCTGGAAATTTAAAAATAATTGTAAAGTATATAAAATTGCCAAAGAATAAAAAAATAAAAATTAAATTAACAAAATAAAGATAAATTTATTTGAAAGATTTAAACTTGCATAGAG
>NC_045030.1:89155521-89174184 GCF_008632895.1 Mastomys coucha
AATAGTTCTTCCCCAAGGGATCCATGAAGACATTTTACTTTTGCTATGCTACTTTATATTTGGGTTAATTGTTTCTTTATTGCCAACATTTAAGATTAACCAGAACTAAAGCAAAGTATTACTTCTCTAAAGCAGCAATCAAAACAGAAAACACAGTTTTGCTTTCATTGAATCAGCAAGGATCAAGGCAAAGCTTAAATTCAATTTTCATTATTAAACTATAAGTAAATAATATTTTTAAAAGATGAAGGATCCTTTAGAAATGAGATGGTAAAGCATCAGTATATAAAATTTTGTAAATTATATTGAAATCCATTTCTTTGAGAGGGGTAGGTTAAATAATGATGTACAATATTCATTAGAACATTTCCTTAATTAATTAATGTGCACAAAGTATGTATATGGAACTAAATGTCTATCTATACAAAAAAGTAATTTATAAAAATGTTAAATATGATTAGACAAGTCCTATTTAGTATAAATGCACATAGTCATATATATAAACTCAATTTTGTTAACGTACAGCACAGATAAAACTATTGGAAAAATTATTTTATGTGGCTATAATTTTTGATAGGTAATAAAACATTAGATACTAAATAATAATTTAATTACATTTTAATCATTTTAAATTAATTGTATAATACTTTTCCAAATAAAATTTCTATGTTTGATTTAATAAGATATACATCATTAGCTAACTAATTAGAACTAGCTTGAAATGGGGTAGTTATATACTAATTAATGACAGCTAATAAAATATTGCTAAAGTTGTACTTTCTACTTATGAATTTCAATAATGGAAATTGTAGAAAATGTTTTAATTAATTTAAAAGTGAAACATTTATACACAGAATTGTATTCATAATACATTAAAATAAATTATTTTGTTTGTAATGAGAAGTACTTAAATTCTAAATATCTTTTTATATAGCACTTTTTAGGAAGATGAATTGAAAATAAGTCTCTAGTATTTATTTTAGAGTTAAAAGTATTTAGTTTTCGAATTGCCTTACAATATAAGACTCACTTAAAATTATTAGGAGAAGAGGAATAAAGTGTCAAGTGTCCCAGTGTGTTTTTATTGGTATGATAACCACGAATGAAAGTAAATTCAAGATGAAAATGTTTATTTGCCTTACAGGTGCCAGGTATGGTCCACTGAAGGAAGAGAAGGGAGACACTTGAAGTAGGAATCTGGAGGCAACAACTAAAGAAGAGTCCATAGAAATACGCTATTTACTGGCTTGTTCTCTATAATTATCTCATTTGCTATCTTTTAACATTTTTATTAGATGTTTTCTTTATTTACATTGCAAATTTTATCCCCTCAGAACCCCACCACCACCATTCCATCCCCCACCTCCCTGCTCACCTACCTACCAGCTCCCACTTCCTGGCCCTGGCATTCCCCTACACTGGGACATCGAGCCTTCATGAGACCAAAGGGCCTCTCCTCTCATTGATGTCCCACAAGGCCATCCTCTGCTATACATATGCTGCTGGAGCCATGAGTCTCACCATGTGTACTCTTTGGTTGGTGGTTTAGACCCTGGGAGCTCTTGGGGTACTGGTTGGTTCATATTGTTGTTCCTCCTATGGGGCCGCAAACCCCTTCAGCTTTCTTATACAGACCAGGACCACAGGCCCAAGGATGATAGTGCCCAAGTGATTAGAGTCTTATTACATCAAACATTGATCAAGAAAGTGCCCTAAATACTTGCCGATCTGAATTCAAATTGATGGAAAACTAACAGCATAAAAGAGTTATGAGAGTTTGTAAAACTAATTATTATGGAAAGATGGAGTTAGAAAAAACATTTATTTAATTGATTTCATATGAAGCAACTTTACACATGAATCTGAATAGTGGTGATAACTGTGCAATAGTTCTCATTTGTTCACACACCTTTTCACAACGTCTATCTCTACAAAATATAAAATTATATGGTAGTATAAGTAATAAATATTTTTGGAAATCCTGACATTTTAAATTGCTTTTAAAAAAGGATGTTCTCAGTTAAATTTCAACAGTGTATTCAGGGGGTTCCAGTTTTTGTTTTAAGTCTAGAAATAAACTGACAATCTATGCATTTAGTTCTGAAGAAATGAAAATGCCAATTTCCTATATAATATAGTAAATACTTGATGCTTCTCTTGCTGCTTCTGGGAGGTGATGGAATGTTGAAGAGGTGCAGGTGGCTTCAGTGTTTTATATCACAGAGTCTTTATATCTCAGAGGAAATAGTGGAACTCCCATCCTCCATTTCTTCCTTTCCTCCCATTCTGCTGCCTAGGCATCAGATGATTAGTTTTACTCTGCTGTATATGTTTATGATGATATGCTACTTTAACATAAGCACAAAGCACAGGGTCAACCTATTATGTGTTGAAGTTTTTAAAACCTTGAGCTGAAATAAACCTTTTCTCTGTATGTAGGTAGGTGACGTTGCATTTTATCTTTCATATGAAGCTGTAAGATATAAAACTTTGTATATATTGCTTAAATTGGATTATCCATAGAATGCATGAAACGAGCTCCAATCATCATATTGATACATGCATGAATAGCATCATAATGAATATAAAAATTGCAAAAACTAATCCTAAAAGTTATGTACAAAAACAGTCCTGTAAGTATTTAGTAAGAAACTGGCAATTGAATAATAAGTGTAAAAAAATATAAAATTATAGAATTCACTGGTAAGTAGGTTAAGCTAAAAAATAACATTCTATATTAGGTAACATGAGGTCAGAAAGACAAATAAATTATTTTCTCTTTGATATGTAGCCACAAAATCTGAAACTTTTGATATGTTGCTTAAATTGGATTATTCATATGTCATAAAACTAATAATGGTCCATAAGAGGATTTCAAGGGAAGGAGGACATGCAGTGGTGTGAAGGAGAAAAGGGGAAAATGAGAGAGGAAGTGTTAAATATGAAGAGGGATCAAAAGTTCTTATTGTTCATCTTTATACTCATAGATTAGTGCATCACTCAACTGTCATCAGAAGCTTCTTTTATACAGTAGATGAAGGTCAATACAGATACCCATAACCATTATACATGCAAGGAATAAGAGAACACCTAGTGCTAAGCACTAACTGGGGAATCTATATCACCTTCCATTACCACAAGGCTCAGGTATCATTGAATAATACGGGAATGGAAGATAGTATGAGTCACACCCCTTAAGCCCCAATAGAGAGGAGTTTAAATATTTATCCTGCGGCAGAGGACAATACCTCTCCAGGATACCATAGGCTGCCAAATAAAAATCCAGTGCTAAATATTCATTGCCTCTTCTGGTAATGAGTTTCCAAAGATACTTCCCTCCAAATTACAAATTGTTGCCATAAATCTTGGTTACCATTTAGAACTTGATGGTATGAATATGATGACACCACCTACATGAGTCACAGAATAAGAAGAATTTAAGGTGGTACTGACCTTGAAATTCCTTGCCTAGCGTCTAGCTTTCAGAGTGCTAGAGGTTCTACATGTGTTTGTAGGAAAGAAAAATCATTGGCAGTTTTGCCCAACTATAAACCCATGAACTATAATTAATATTGTCTTATCAAGGTATTCCTACTGGTAAACTAATGTCTAGAATGTTATGGGAGTATGCAATACTTTCTGGTTGTCAATAAGGCCCACTCCATAAGATGGACTCATGTTTGATGCTCTTAATTGAGCCCAAATCATATAACTGGACTGGCTATGGTTACATCATAGGCTTTAGAAGAGCACATCATACTATCATCCTGATATATGTATATACATATATATATATACATATATATGTACATATATGTGCATATATATTCTAAATTCTTATCTTTATATGCAAAGATTATTATTTTTCTCAAACATCACAGCAGAAAATTCCTTTTGCCATAGATAGAAATCAATTTAGAGATCCACACTGAGTCAACTTTTAAGTGCTCAGCTCTAGACATATCCCTTTTCTCTAAAGGCTAAACTATAGATAGAGAGACAATAAGAGCTGAACAATGTAGATATCTGCAGTGAAACATTATATTCCAGCTTGCACAGTTGCACACACTTTGTGCAGAAGAATTGATATTCTTAGGGTCAGTGATATTGAAGCTACACATGTTCTATGAGATAGATCATCCCACACATATGCACATATAAACTACACTAAAGGGTATTTAAGAAGAGATGATTGAAGCGTAAAGTGATGAAAGAAACAGGGAAGGCTTTAGAAGTGAAAATCTAGGAGGATTGGACAAAATGCATTTTACATATATATAAGGATAAAGTAATGAATGATTAAAAATAGATGCTGATAAATGTAAGGCATCATGGCTTCTGCCTCCTAGTGCAGAGATTAAAGATGTGCCACCACATCAAGTTTGTGACACAATATCTTAAACTTCGGGTTAAATTCCTAGCATCATAAACCTTATTATTTCAACTTAGCATATATAAATCTTTATTACATTAAAGACAACAAAACGTAATAAATTTTGTGACAATGAAAAATTTAATGGACTATGTAACTTGATGGCAGTTTAATACATTTTAGAAATATAAATCAATCATGTATTAAGTTTTTTTATATCAACTGAAACATCTAATTTACTACATCACAATAAACTCTTATAACACAGAAAAGATTGGAGAATTATACAGTGAAAACCCATATTAACATCCTGTAGATTCCACAGTTAACACTTCATTATACTTGCATTATCATATACATACCAATGTATACATCCATCTGCCTATCACTCTACTGAATTTCTGAATATGCTGCTAACATGATAACCATTAGTCCATAAACATTTCAGTAGGCCTATCAATTCATAAATATTTAATAATCATATAGCAATTCAAACTTCACATACAAAAGGCATATATATCTTATACATACCACTAGAAGTTCAACAATCAATGTGATTTTTATTATTAAAAGGTAGAATATAATTTGAAGTTAAGTTGAGAATGAATTCTATTGTATTATCAACCTGCTTTTTCCTACAGAGATAACCCAAATGTTTCCTTAAAATATCAAAGCAAATTTACTCTCCACCATTTAATTTAAGAAATTTATAGGTCACATTTACCATGGAATATTTAAAAACTATATAACTCCACAAGATAGTCTCAATGTTTAACTAAAATTCGTTATTTAAATGTCATGAATTTAAACTCCAAAGGAAAATACTAGATTAATCTTTTCAAATACAAATTTCAGGTACAATCCACAATATAGTCTTTTCCAATCAACAGATATTATCAATTTAGTTTATCAAGAAAAAAGTTAGACTTTTCTTTCTGTTTGTCTTCTATAGGTTTTAAAGTTATAAAAGTAGAAAAAATAATTAAAGGACAAAGTTTAAGGATGCTTTAATATGATCAATCCCTTACAAAACTATGCAGTTTTTTTTTTAATATTGGAAGAGTACTTAAGAGAATTACTCAGTTCTGAAGTAAATAAAATACTTAAACATCACAAATGATGTAATATTTTCTTACATCAAAAATCTTCTAAACTTCAGCAACAATGATGTTCTCTTTAATTCTTTGTTGAATAGAAAGAATCTAGAAGTATTTACAGAACTGTCTAGAGTATTTGATTGGTGCTAAGGATAGATGTTTAACATTGATATTCCATGGGAAATGCTGATTTTTCTTTCAAATGTATATACATGTTTGACATTAAATGGCATATATTGCTCCAAATACATTGCCTTGTGCTGTTCTCATATGAATTTACAGGGTGAGTAAATCACAGTATTGACTTTGCTCCTCAAGCACTACGTGAGGGTGGAACAAAACCTGACAATTCAAATTCAAGCACTTGTACAAGAAGCTGGGGAAGTAGGGCAATGTAAGTTACTCAATGGTACCTCCTTAAGTGAAAACACGAAGATTTATAGTATCACTTGACTCTTGGGCAAATTTTCTATTTCAATTCTAGAAAGCATACTAGATTCCATGTCTAAAACTCAGTAACAATACAGCTATGAAAATTAAGACATTTTTTATCTACTTATGCTTTAAATATATACAAAATACTTGTTATATACACTACTGTTTACTAAATGTAGAAGGGTGTATAGTTGAGGTTTGTACCATAAGAACTAAGAACTAAGATATGAGTTTTACTTACCCAAAATAAAATAAAAGGAAAAAATATTAAAATGCAGAAAGAAAGAAAAATAAGAAAGATAGAAAGTTAAATAAGAAGAGACAAGAAGAAAAGAAAAAAAGAGGTATGAAATATTTAAGGGCTACCATTTATATGAGATTAAAGGTAATCCTAAAATTCTGTGGAAAATGTCTAGAGTAGTTTTTCACTGCTGTAACCATATCATTTGGGTGGTTGAATAGGAAGTCCTTTACTTCGAGACTAGCCTGGGCTACTCAGCAAAATCAGGTCCAAACAACAACAAGAACAACAACAACAAAAACAGCAACAGCAACAACAACAACAACAACAATAACAAAAACAAAGAACAAAAAAGCAGTACACTCAAATAAAAATTTTGAAGAAGTAAAAAGTGAATGATAAATTCACTCACAGTTCTTAAAGATTCCAATTTGTATTTAAAAATGAGTAATATTTAAAATTGAACTCAATTACAACCCAATGAAATATAGCAATATTTAATTCACAATTAAAATCCCATGCACATTTAGAATAATGAGACTTTAAAGCATTTAGTAGATTTTAACTTTCCTCTATATCAAATTAAGACTATTTTTTCTGTTACAAATGATACAAATGCTGAACTATATTATCCCTTCTCTCACAAAAGTGTTCTTTATTCATCATTGCATCTTTAGAACATAAAACATAGAAATAGGATAAAATAAATTAAGATGGGAAAAAGCTACTCAATGATTTTCTTCAACATTGATTCTTATAATAACATCTAAGATAAGATACTAAAACGCATTCTCAGAAATATATGTGTTTTGGATTGGTTTGGTTTGGTTCACTTCAAGAAGGCTTCTTCCCATGGAACAAACTGTAAACTTCTGTTCATTGTATATAGTTAGTGGCTGAAATGCCAACACATTTCTCAGAAACTCAGGTATTTCATTGCAACACCACTAACAAGTATGTCTTAAATTTTAGACTACTCTGTTCACTAATGAATTACACGGAAAGTATTGAACCCAAAGTGTGAGTCCAAATCCAATGTGTTTTCAGGATATTTTGCTATGAAAAACCACAGATGTGAATGTGACAGTCCTCTTTCCTTTCTTCCTTAACTTCTTTCCTTACATTATAATTCTAGGGCAAGTTTATTCCAAGATCAGGTAGTTTTCTTAAAGTAGGTGGCTATAAATAGGTAGTTTTTAGTGACACATCGAAGGGCATGACAGAGAGGGAACTAATATAGTTCTTATTAGACAAGTATATATTATGTATGGTCCCATGTTACCTGGGAGGCGAAAGGAATAACAGGTAGATAACATAACAAAATACAAGAGTGAATACTATGAGTGAAAGGTTTCCTAGGGTTAAGGGTAGAGTAGAAGAGAAGAAAAGATATTTTTTTCCTTTGCTGTTATAGTAGAATGCATTACCTTTATTACTTTTGCATTGCTGTGAACAAATGCCCAAAAGAAACAATTTAAAGTAGAAAGAATTATTTTGACTGATGACTACAAATAATTTAGTACAAGGTCACTTGTCTGCATGAATTTGGACAGTTTAAGATGTGTCAGGAGTGTGATTTTGAAGTTCTTCTTTTTGTCTTGGCATATAGAAAAGAGGAAAATGAGAGCGACTAGGAGGATAGAAGAGAGAGTGGCAATTTGAGCTGGATAGCACTTGAGACCATGGTCCTACCTGCTTTATTTCACCACCTCCCAATTAATAATCCATTGATCAAATTGGAGCAAGTATGATAAAATATTCCCTAAAACACTCTTGCAAACACACCCAGAGTCATAATTTTCTAATCACTTGGGCTACTTTAATCTAATCTAACTGAAAGTCAACATTAACCTCTACAATACTTTATCTATGTATATAATAGGTAAATATGAAATTCATTTTTACATTTTAACAATTGGATTTAATCTTGTTGTTAATGTGTTATGAATTATAACACCTGTTTAAAGCTCAAATAGTGGTTCAATTTAATTAAGGAGCTATGTATACTCACATTCTCTTTGAAATTATTCTGACTCAAATCCATAGACTTTAAAAACTGGCTCTACTGCTGTTATTTTTGTTTCTTGATGAATATATATAGTTGTTATTTAGGCAGGAAAAACAATAAAACAATAAATTGTAGCACCCATATGTAAATTGTAAAGGGAAAATGTTCCTCTAATTAGAATGCTTTGTTTTGGCGGTGCAATACATAATGCCAGATAATTGTTTTTGTGTCTTTTTTCATGTCTAATATTATTTAATTTATTGAATCAAATCTTTTTACTAAATCATTTTATGATACGCTTTGGTTTTAGAAAATCACAAAAGTTTCATTGTGATCTGTAGTTTAATACATTCTACTTAAAATCATACATTATCATATAGGGAAAATTTTCATTCTCCCTTCTCCTGCCCATTCTCATCTTCCTCCTGCTTCTCTTCCTTCATTTTCTAAGTATCCCCAACCATACAGTAGCATCCCAAGGTCTATAGGCTAGAGTTTAACATGTAGAGAGCCAGAATGTATTACTTTACTAAGGAAGCAACTCACAAAGTCACAATCAGATCTGAGGATTTCTCATCCACAAGTACACAGAGGGAATGATTCTATATGAAAAGTAATTTACAGAGTAGTGATTGTTCTTGATTTATCATAACTACTACAAATATATTGGTATTCAATAATTTGGAAAGTTATGAAGGCTTTATTTTAGGTGCAGGTAGAACAATTTGATCTTGGCCTATTGACCCTTAACACTTAGCCTTGTATTCTGGTACATAGTGTTTGACTGAAAGTATTATATTAGTAAATCAAGTATTATGGTCATGATTTCACTATTATCTCTTTATATCTATGTTATGCTAGAAGAATGTCAAAGCTTGACCTAGAGTCACTCACAATTGTCCAAAATGGCTAAAGCTGCAACTATACTAGGACTTTTTCCTGGTTACTACTAAGTGGCAAGAAGAGATGGTGATAATGTAGAAATCTATAGACGAAGATAAGAAAATACCATTTTTTACAGAACAAGGTTTAAAACCAGTCATTTTGCTTTCTTATGAGAAGCAACACCAGGACAAACATACATGGAGACAAATTGAAAGCAACTGTTAACTGCACAGCCAAAAAGGTTACATCTTGAATGTTTAGTATGTGCAAGTTATAGCCTTTTCATGGAATGTCTTACATAAACAACAATTTAATGAGGTACTTGTCATTATTCCTCTTTCAGGATAAGAAAACAAACTTAGAAAGGACAAATACTTTATTCAAGTGCAAAGTGGCAGAGCTGGAATTCTAGCAAATTTTATTCCATGTTTATCTTTTTAAAATAGTATCTCTCCGGGCTTCAGAAGTAGATGATACGTAGTATCATCAGTTCAGTACAAGTAGATAAGTAGGGCCAGAAAGTGTCTGTACCAAAAACAGAGACTCGCCACTCCCCCAAACTTGAGGAACAACTCCTCGAAAAACATGCTGGGCTTTCAAACCAACACTGATGCCCCATTCCTGCCCGTAGCCACCTTGTCATCCGGCCCAAAGTGGAGACAGAAGCCCCAGGACTGGTCCAATTGCATGAGGAACAGGGACAGATGCCAGAAAACATACAAGTGTCTCAATTTAAAATGGTGAATTATTCCTATGATGAAGATCTGGAAGATCTATATCCTGTGTTTAGCAATGAAGTATCTGGGTATCATTACAGTCTCCTCACCTGTCTTACCTGTGAAAGCTGCAAGGGATTTTTTGTTTTTTTGGTTTTTTAAGAGAACTGTCTTAAAACCAAAAAAAGGTATACGTACATAGAGAACCAGAATTGCCAAATTGACAAAACGCAGAGAAAACGCTGTCCCTACTGTTGATTCAAAAAAAAAAATGTATCCATGTTGGAATGAAGCTGGAAGCCACAAGAGCCGACCGCATACAAAGAGGCAGAAATGTTTGAGTCAATATAAAAGAGAGAGACAGGGCCCTGAAGCAACAGAAGAAAGCTCTCATTCGGGCCAATAGACTTAAGTTGGAAGCCATGTCTCAGGTGATCCAAGCAATGTCCTCATACTTGACCTCTGCAATTCAGAACATTCATTCTGTCTCCAAAGGCCTACCTCTGAGCCAGGTAGCCTTGTCTCTGACAGACTATGACAGAAGTCCCTTTGTCACATCTCCCATTAGCATGACAATACCACCTCGCAGCAGCCTGCATGGTTACCAACCATATGGTCACCTTCCTAGTCGGGCCATCAAGTCTGAGTATCCAGAGCCCTACTCCAGCTCTCCTAAGTCAATGATGGGCTACTCCTACATGGATGGTTACCAGACAAGTTCCCCGACAAGCATCTCACATCTGATCCTGGAACTTTTGAAGTATGAACCAGATGAGCCTCAAGTTCAAGCAAAGATCATGGCTTACCTACAGCAAGAGCAAAGTAACTGAAACAAGCAGGAAAAGCTGAGCGCATTTGGGCTTTTGTGCAAGATGGCAGACCAGACCCTGTTCTCCATTGTTGAGTGGGACAGGAGTTGTATCTTCTTCAGGGAACTGAAGGTTGATGACCAAATGAAGCTGCTTCCAAACTGCTGGAGTGAGCTCTTGACCCTCGATCACATTTACCAGTAAGGGGCACATGGGAAGGAAGGGACAATCTTCCTGGTTACTGGAGAATGTGAGGACTACTCCACCATCATTTCAAACATTAAAGTCGTGTTCAATAACCTCCTGAGTCTCGCACAGGAGCTCATGGTGAGACTCTGTTCCTTCCAGTTTGATCAGCGAGAGTTTGTGTGTCTCAAGTTCCTGGTTCTGTTCAGCTCAGATGTCAAGAATCTTGAGAACTTCTAGCTGGGGGAAGGTGTCCAAGAGCAGGTGAAAGATGCCCTGCTGGACTGCACAGTTTGCAACTACCCACAACAAACTGAGAAATTTGGACTGCTACTTCGGCTACCAGAAATCCGGGCAATCAGCAAGCAGGCAGAAGACTACTTGTTTTACAAGCACATGAATGCGCCCTATAATAACCTCATCAAAATGTTGCATGCCAAAAGAGACTAAGTTCCCACCCCTAGAAGCTTGCTCTAGGAACAGAAACTGGAGCAAGAAGAGGAGGAGGAAGAGAGAAACACAATACTCTGAACTGCTCCAAAAACAATGCTAATTACAAACTTGGTTTAAGGATACTGAATTTTAAAAGCATAATAATTAAATAATTCAAAGCAAATAAATGAAATATCAGGGTATCTGTACTGCAAACTGCAAATCAAAGGCTACATATCCCTAAAGAATTCATATGAAAGACATTGTAATGGGGTGGATTGATTGAATTTACAGAGGGAGTCCAATACCATAGCAGAATAAAATGGACAAAACAATCCTTGTATATTTAAACTAATCTACTATTAAGAAGTTCAACAATTGATCTGTGTTATTAATTGGATTTGTCCAGAATTATTCCTTGGTGACGCTGAACAACTCAAGAATACATAGGTTGTGCCTTGGCAGCCCCTGCCCCTCCCCACACCCCTGCCCCCCCAACTCCAGAAGGCCGTACACCTGACCTGAAGCTATTTTAAGGACTTGTGTTCAGTACTTATGTTCACTACACCCAGTAGTAGCTCCACTAAACCATGATTTCCGAATGTCTATATCTTAGACCTGCCAACAGCTAATAAGAACAATGTATGAGTATGTCAGCTTGCATTTTAAATATGTTCTGAGGTTTGTTTTGTTGTGTGTTCATAATTAAAAAAAACAGATAAAATAATATCTCTGAATTTTTAATTCTATTTTTGTTGTGATGTATATTTTAGCAGCTTCTCTCTGAAATTCATCTTTCTAGGAGGCTCCTTTTTAAGGCTATGACAAAAACTTATGGCAGAAGAGGCATTTTCTTCAGGAAGCATTAATGCAGTAATTGCACATTTATAAGCTGTAACTGCAGAAAGCAGTGGGCTGTCTCACACTCATGCAATGAGCAGAAGAGTGTTGAGTGAAGGGATCACAGTCAGATATATAATCTTTTATGAAATAAGTTAATAAGGGTTGAAATAATGTATGTTTGATGAAATAAATTTCCTAAGGGTAACAGGCATTAACAGATGTTCAAGTATTTTTAATGTCCCCATAGACAGGCATATCCCTTTCTCAGTTACTGAGCGCATGTGATTGTTCTTTTAGTACCATTCGTCCCATTTACACTAAGAAAGGATAAATGCATGTTCATGAACCTCAACAAAAATGGCCTAAAATCTCCCCATAAATATTCTTGACTTCCTGTTCAGTAAATTAATTTTCTATAACCTAAATTAGGACAAGATGTTAATTTCTTGCTAATATTATTTCTGTGGCTTTCTGTCATATTTCAAAGATGTAAAAGACCTAATGACACCCCTTCACAAAGTTTTGAGGCATCTACTCTACAAACTATGGTACACATTACTTCATATTTGTATTAGGCATCAGCCCCACTAATTTTCCCTCTTGGTGGCTTTCCAACACAAGATCATCATTGTCACCAGAGATACTTTAACTTTAGATATGATATAGCAATTATCTATTCAAACTTTTGTTCTAAAATCATGCACACATATAATTGATGCACACATAAAAGATTGATCTCTCTTTATATTCCCACACTTGTCATATGTATATATGTATATATATATATAGATATAATTTCATTGTTACAACTATTTTAGCTTAAAGTTTTCATCTAATAGTATTAAAAGAAAATGTTTAATATTATAAGATAAGGTAACTAATACTGTTGTTGAAAGAAGGAAATTACTAATGGAAAATGTGACATTTGCCAGAAGTGGCAGCTTGTCAAATTGACTGTCAATATTTTTAAAGAAAATATTAATAAAAAAGCAAGTCACAAGTAACAACAAGAGCAAATTAGAAATCAAAAATTTAAAGTAGATATTGGACAGGTAGAACCTAGTGCTTTCCGATTTAGAAGATAATCTCCTTTGTTTTGTACAGGTATATGTTTAACTGGACTTGTTCAACAAATTCTAGATTAATAATTTGGAGTAAATCATATATCTTATGAAGAGTAATTCAGTTTATGAGATGAGTGGAGCTGTTGGGTACAAAACAGTGCAAAACCATTTATGGCATAAAGTTTCATATTTTAAATCTTTTATATTTTCTACTGTAATTTGAAGAAAGTATAGATAGTCCATAGGTTTTCCTTTTTTCATGTGCCCATGTGGAAACAATTCTACAATGATTTCCAATACAGATGCTGCATATTGTAAGTGCAAAGCCATTTGAAAGGCTGGATAAACAATTAGTCATTTAAGATTTGAAAACTGCTTAACATTAATGGATTATGCATTTTTATCTTCTTTTGTACTAAGAATCACTCTGTATGGAACAGTCAGAGGGTGGACTTGGAGGAGAGTAAAATCTGGAGTTTAAAATAAATAAATAAATGATAAAAATCACTCTACGGACTGCCATTAGAACCCACCATTATTGCAATGATAGAATTATGGGGTCTCAATAAATTTCAAGTTGGTATTAAGTATAAACTAAAATGAAATTCAATTACTTGGAATATTTTGGGGTCCCAAATGTTACAAATCATGCAAACTGTGAATCAAAACAAAAATGAAATACTCATCTTTATTCCAAGCTGAAGCAAATGAGAATCTCTAGAATATCGAACAAAATCCACAATGGTAGGAAATGTAATGTGCAATATTTCCTTTGCTAAATATTTAAATAATACTGAATCTATGGCTTTCTTTGTGTGTCTCTACCTCTCTGTCTCTCTGACTCTGTCTCTGAGTCTTTCCAGTCTGTGTGTGTGTGTGTGTGTGTGTGTGTGTGTGTGTGTGTGTGTATGACTCACCATTTTGATTTATTTTTTCTGTATCAAGAAGCAAAGCACATTTCACAAATCCATTTTTTTCTTTGGGTAATGAAGACAATCTTGTTCAAGCAAAAAATACATGCAGATGAGGTTATGATCTTTAACACCAGTTTCAAAGATGAAACATTTCTACTTTACAATAGAAAACCAATGGTGGTCATCATCAGAGGCAGCTCTAAGAAAATGAATTTTTCAGGAAGAAAAGAAAAATAAAACAAAAACTCTAAATTCAAATCTTCTTTTCTCTGATTTAAAGATTAATTAAACTGTGGCTGCTTGATAAGAAGTTTCAATACATTTAGGGAAAACAGACTTACAGGTCTAAATCATAATTAGTTAAATCCCCCTGGAGTAAAAGGTAGATTAAATGTAGAGACTCCCAGCCAGACCTTAGACATAAAGTGATGGAACTCAGACATTCAGCCCGAAATGGGAAGTCTCCATCAAATCCTTCAGCCCAGGGATTAGGGAACCACCTGGAAGAGGAAACAGTGTGTAGAGCCAGAGGTGATGAAGGACACAAAGAAAAGGGGGCCCTTTCAAATCGACATGAGCATAGCTAATATGAACTCACAAAGACTGATGCCACATTCATATAGAGCCTACAGAGGTCTGCATTTTGCTCTTCAGTCCTCTGCATATGCATTATGGCTTCCGGTTTAGTGTTTTTCTAGAATTCCTGAGCATGCAAACAAGTCAGTCTCTGATTTCTATGCCTCTTCTGGAGCTCTTCTCCTTCTGTTATTTGTCCTGTATAGCTTCAGTATGAAACTTTTTATTTGTCTTATGTTTTATTGATTGGTTGATTAATTGATTGATGAATAAGTAAATGGATGAAAACCTAGCCACTAGGAGAAAGGTTGACAACTAAACTGGCATTGATACTTGCTGGGAGAGAGATTCACTTTTCTGCAATGGATTAACACTTTGTATACCAACCACTCCAGGGCAGTCCTCTTGTTCAGGAGTTGTGGACCAACATATTATGGACTCCACAATTGCTTTGTGTGCTTTTATTCAGTTACAGTTTAGTGGGGTTTTGTACTTTGTTTTGCTTTGATTTTTTTTCCTTTTTTGATGTTGTTTTATTTTCTTTGTTTTTTTTGAGAGAGATTGTTTTATTGATTTTTAAAAAATATTTTTGAGAAAGAATTTAAAAGCTGGGGTGTGGATGAAGAAATGATATGAAAGGACTTGGGGGAGGGGAAGAAAATGATCAAATATATTTAAATTTAAAAATTGTTTTAAATAATAAAAATGTTTTAAATGAATAAATAAATGATAACTTTAAAAATCCAGGAGAGAGAGGATCCATGTATAGTTTTCAGGCTTTAATTCATCGTTAAAATTTCATTCAATATATGAAACTCCCTTAGGAAATATGTCATTTATACTTCAAAACCTGGCTTTTACAATTATGTTCTGCCAATCCAAATTCCATGACATCATCTTCAGCTGGAAATACAGACAACTTAGTCCATCCATATCTCTGGACAAATGAATGACAGCACCCAGCTCCGGAGGTGCTTTCTACAAAGTTTGAGTGGCAAACTTTCTGCAGAGATAAAGCATGAAAGGCTACCTTGGGTTGATATGCCACAGGTAGTCCCCACCTCTGAGTTTATAGCATACAACTTTCTGATTATCATAAAACCAGCTGAAGAAAAGCCTCTGAATGATACTGATATTTTGAACATTAAATGTAAGTGCATAGTTACAGACTTCTAGTGTGCAAAGTCCAAACAATTCCAAACAAAGAGAATACAAAGCCAGGATCTCTACAAAAAAATGAATTTTCTAACATTGTTGACACAGTATTCCTGGTATCAATAACGAAGATGTTTGTAGGATCTGTTTCTGCTTTTTCTGATTATTCTAAGTTTTATGCATTAATCTGATTAAAAGTAGGAGCTCAATTCAATTTAATAACAGCTATTAGTAGAAAAGAAATTTTGGTGTTATTCACACTCACAATCAGCCTTTGTAAAACAGCCCATGTTCTTAAGTAGTTTTTAATTTAATATTTTCATTTTATAGATAAGTAGCTTATTTTGTTTAGTTCTTTGTTAGCTACTTCAAATTAAAAGCTAACTAATATTTTTCTTTCATACTGTTCAGAACTTGGTGAAGTGCTATTGTTTTCATTCTCAGTGGAAAATGAATACTGAGCTTTGGAAAATATGCAAAAAAAGCATTGAGTATTTATAAGGTGCCAAGTTACTGAAAATTATTTTTCATCTAGTGTCTCATTTAATTCCCAAAATGTATAATAGACATAATATAATAATTCCATTTACAGATAATAAACAAATGCTAAAGACATGATACAATGGAAAAGAGCACAACCATTGGAAATCTTCCTGCTGGGATCAAACCTTGTTTGTAAATTGCATTACCTCATATATTATATAGAGGAAAAGAGTAATGATTTACTTCCTGTAGTTTTGGGAAAATCAATTAGCCTATGTATGTCATTAATCTGTAACAGTATATGGGTATTATAAACATTCAAAACAATTTTATTTTCAACCAATTTTTCTCAAAAGTGTAGTTAGTACTGAAGCCAAATTACAAAGAAAAATTACAACACTTTGGATGATGTAAATTTCCTATTCCAATTATATTGTCCAAGATAGGATAAAATGCCATCTTCATTCAGAAATGATGAAAAATGAATAACAAATTACTTTTTCTAAATTAAAGCATAGATTTTCATATTTTATATTTTGTATGTTAAATTTTGATCAATTTAGAAGAAGTAAACAATACCTGTGTCCAGTGGTTAATTTAATTCATGAAAATTTCATAAAATGTGTATTCTCACAGAACATACAAAGTATACCTCTTGATAAGATAATGCATATTTAGCTCAATACAACTAGTACTATAAATATTTATACCAATCTCATTTGCTTCATTTTGGTGAAATAAAAGTACTATTTGTGAGTGTTTTATAGTTTCAAATTATTTAATAAATAACTTGCTATGAAATGTATAGGCATTTTAAAACTAGTAGGAACTAAAAGATACATAGGGTCACAATATTGAAGTTTTAGGAGTGAAATGAGTAAAGATATTCTGAAGCAATTTATTCAAATACATTCTTTCCAAGATTTTCTTTTTGTTGTGAGACATAAAGTATGAAGTTGGAGGTATGGTTTAAGATTAATTGCTGAGGAAATCATTTACAATAATAAAATTGAGATTGTCTAAATTTTCTCAACACTAGATGGCTATATGATGAATGTTTGAGACCTTCCAAGTGATTTACGGTTCTTTCAAATGTATGGCCTATTTTCATCTCCTATGTTAATTTTTGAGAGTTAGGTTTTTGTGAGTAATGGAAATGTTTGCCTCATCCTTGTAAATTAACCCAGACACTCGGTATTTACTGTCATTCCACAGAATTTTGTATTAAGCATACTAAAGAAATATGAAGAAATGAATGAAACATTGATTTTTGACTAGTCATTTCTATTTCATTTGAAATACTTCCCAAACTATTTTTTCTATTTTCCAACTTTATATGTAGAAAATAAGTAGTAATGTTACAAGTTCTCAGTAATATATATCAGAATATAGTATTACAATAATACTATAATACTATCATAGAATAATACGTCGATATCAATGACATAAATATGCACAAAATGTCTACAATTCAGTTTTTCTCAGCAGAGAGTTGGCAAATTGTTTGATAGCACTACTTTATGGACATAGAACTTATATAGCTAGACCAAAACTTCAGGAGACAGCTGCCTCATGAGATTTTCCTGTGAGCTGTTTAAAGAAAACAAACATCTCCATTTAATCTGAGTCACTGGAGACACAGTCCTTACCGTTTTTCCTAAGTATTCCTTCTGCTCTCTATTCTCCTTCTTGTTGTTATTCATCATACAGGATACATAATACTTCCATTAAAGGAGAAACTTGCTTTTTATTGGAAGAGATATCACTTCCTTATATTGAAACTGAAATAGCTTTTACTAGCAACTGTTCAGCTGGAGATTATGAGGTGCAATCTAAAATTCTAAGTGCGATTTAGAACTGGAAATAGCATGCATTGCTTAGAATGAAGTCTCTACACTTGCAATTTGACAATTTACAGATAGAATTAAAGGATTGCATATATCCCCTTATGGTATTGCAGGTTTTCCACTCTAATGTCAAATAGTCACCTGTCAAATACACATGACTCATGATTTAAAAGTACTTCTAGGAAGCTATCCTTGTAATAAATTTTCAGTTGCTAAGTATCTGTTCATTTTCTTGGATCATTAGATTGTTCTTTAAAACTCCACATTAGAAAAGAAATCCATGCTACTGAATATCATCATGTAAATGGTATTTTTAGTAGTCTTAAAGTATCTGTCACAAAAAATAAAGGGAACATGGTAGGACATAAATCAATGAAAAATTTGCTTTTAATATTAAATAGCTACAAACACTGCCTTATGGAACAAATCAATAAAAACAAACAGAAAATGTAGAAATTTTTAGTGATGATCCTCATTATCCAACATAAATTACAAAATAAATATTCAAAAGGCTGTGAATGTAATTCTGTAGATTTTTTATTAGATATTTTCTTTATTTACATGTCATATGATATCTCCTTTCCCAGTTTCCCCTCCGAA
>NC_045030.1:89174833-89181213 GCF_008632895.1 Mastomys coucha
ATGAAGTATCCACACTTTGGTTTTCCTTCTTCTTGAGTTTCTTGTGGTTTGTGGATTGCACTTTGTGTCTTCTGATCTTCTGGGCTAATATCCATTTATCAGTGAGTGCATACCATGTGTGTTCTTTTGTGATTGGGTTACCTCACTCACAATGATATTTCCCAGATCCATCCATTTCCTTAAGAATTTCATAAATTCATTGTTTTTAATAGCTGAGTAGTACTCCATTATGTAGATGTACCACATTTTCTGTATCCATTCCTCTGTTGAGGGACATCTGCGTTGTTTCCAGTTTCTGGCTACTATAAATGAAGCTATTCTTAAGCCCTAACAATATTAGTACAGTAGTTTTCAAATTTATGAAAATAAAGTTTTCAAAAAATACATTTATTTATTTATTTATTTGTTTGTTTGTTTGTTTGTTTATTCATTCATTCATTTATCTTGTGTGCATGCATATGTGTGTATACCCATGCCAAGTTATGCTGATAGCAATCAGAGGACAACTTGCTGTTTTGGGTTGTTTGTTTCTTTGTTTTCCCCTTCTTATTATGTATTTTCCTGGGATTGAATTCAGGTGATCTGCCTTGGCAGAAAGGGTCAATTTATATCATGGTATTATTTAAGGTCCCACAGTTACTTCCCCAAAGCAACAAAAGTATAGCTAAAACATAAAGATGAGTTGTAAGAAACAGAAAGGAAACAATTTAGTAAGAGGAACTGTACCATAGGCATGGCCCAACATGGAGGAATGATTGATCCTTTAATTGCAAGTTAAATGAATTAGTGAAATATGCAGTCTGTGGTTTTATAATATCAAATATGAGTACAGATTTTGTTTGAATTATAATGGTAAAAATAATGAGGCACTGTTGTATGGAACAAATAATTTCCCGGAAAAATATTTTAGTTGTCAAATAAATAATTTCATGAAAATTCTATTTAAATCTTTGAGCTGCAGCTGGTTTGACACAGCACTTAGACTACTGTCCTAAACTGTAAACTTGACTTATTATGAATGGAAACATTAAAGACTAATGGAGTTATTTTGTTACTATCATTCTCTCATGCAATACAACCTCACCACAATTTCCCCTCCCTCCATTCCTCTGTCTCCCCCCTACAACTTTCCTCTTCCCCAGATCCCATCTTCTGTTTCCATTCAGAAATAAACAGACTCCCTGCCAAAAATCAGCCAAATCCCTCTGTCTGACCAGGAACTGAAAGCTGGTTAACTCATGTGGTTACTTTATTTCAAATGCTTACCATCTAGTTTTGGAATAACATTCAACCAATAAGGATTATGAATTCATTATATTGGTTAAAATATAATGACCAATTAGTATTCTCTTCTGTCTCTATAAAATGTTTGGTTTACAACTGTGTCAAGGGAGTGAGTCTCTGTATGTAATTTTGGTATCTGAAATTGCTTTGAGAAAGACCTTTGATGTCATCAGATATCTCCTCCCAATAAATTCTGTAACCTTTATCAAAATAAAACTATTTTCCATTGCCAACATGACAAAAACAAGACAAATTACATTCTTTTGAAAAATACTGCACGTGTTCTTTTAATGCAGCTACTCCAAATCTATTAACCATTAGACAATGATGAATTAAGGTTACTCATAAGAACACTTAAGCAGTCACTGTTATCTACATTACTCATCTGTCAAACTGCTACAGAAAAACAAATATGTGTAAAATTGATTCTAAAAGCCTTTTCTTTCTCTCTTTCTTACTTTCTTTCTTTCTCTCTTTCTTTACTTTTTCCTTCTTTCCTTCTTTCATTTTCTTGCCCTTTAAATGAAAACCTTTATCTCCTTACTTCAGTGAAGTTAGTTCTTTAATCTAATAGGGTTCATTGCTGTGATTGTTAAATTTATTCTGCTTCTGTGGCATTTTATTGGCGTGTATAGCTCTGTTTACAACTTTTTGCATTAATGAAGTGGGAAATGAGTAAATATTTTCTGACACAAATAAATAAAAATATTGGTGTAAAGTCCTAGGTTTACATTTAATAATTCTATTAAAATTTATTTTTGATGCAAAGATTTTAACATGTATCAGGAATATGTTTGCATCCCCATAGGAAAAACAACGATATCAACCAACCAGACCCCTTAGAGCTCCCAGGGACTAAACCACCAACCAAGAAGTACACATGGACAGACCCATGGCTTCAGCCACATATGTAGTAGAGGATGGCCCTGTTGGCCATCAATGGGAGGAGAGGCCCTTGATCCTGTGAAGGCTTGATGCCCCAATGTAGGAGAATTTGAAGGTGAGAAGAAGGGAGTGGGTGGGTGGAAGAACACCCTCATAGAAGCAGAGGGAGAGGGGATGGAATAGGCGGTTTGTGGGTGGGGCAACCTGAAAAAGGGATAACATTTGAAATATAAATAAAGAAAATATCCAAATAAAGAAAGAAAAAAAGTAAAAGGTTCAGTGTTTGAAATGTTCAAAAAACAGGAGTTTTTAAAAAATCCTCCAATTTATAGTGTTCTAAATTCATATAGGTTGACTTAAGGGTTGCACAAATCAGTATTATACAGATATATTTGTATGATTATGGAAGGCAATGGATTCTGTGCAAAGAAAACTGGATGTGATGTTCAAGATTGGTATGTCCAGAAATATATATTCATATCTCCTTATAAATACATTAATCTATAACTTGAATTATAAATTCAACTTTTGTTTCCTTTCTTCAAAGAATAAACACAATAAATACAAATTATCATATGTATGATAGTGACTAACCTAATTACATTAATTAATGCTTACTTGAAATATTACCATTCACATACACCAATTAAAATGCAACTGTGCTGCTATGATGACTTATTGGATAAACACACCTTCTACCAAGCCTGACAACTTCAGTTTGATCTCCTAATTTTCCTCTGTCCACAAACATAGCAGAGCCATTTTACATCCATATATGTACAGATAAACACACACATTCACACACACAAACTAATAATTTTCAAAAATGTAAAATTAGTAACTGCTAATGTAAATAAAAGAAAGCATATTTCATTAATGGAAAAATTAAAATATAAAAACTAACTTATACTCATTATAAAGGACGATATTTTGGTGAAGTATACAGATATTAAAATTTAAACCTGGAATAGTTATATACATCTCAGAAAAGAAGACTTCTAATAATAAAATCTAAATAATCCTAGTAGGAATAATATTAAATATATGTACATCCTTAATAAGATAGTATTAAAATGTATGAGGGAAGAGAAAATGACAACAAAGGTTAAAAAGACAAAATTACAATTATAGTCAGAGATTTTAACTTACATCTTTCAATAATGGATAGGTCAAGCAGGCAGAAAATCACTAAAAATATAGTTGACCAGAGCAGCACTATCAAGTAACTTGACATAGTTGACATTTATAGATTACTTTATTCAACAACAGCAGAATTTGTCTCAAGCTTACATAGAATAGTTCCTAAAACTAACAATATTCTGTGCCATAAAACACTTTTTAAACAAATAATAAAAAGAAAAGATGTGGATTATTTTCCTAATAGAATAGAAATAAAGTAAAAACAAGGTTTTTGAAACTCTCTATTGGGAAAATTGAAATAATATAGTTAGTTCTAAATAAAATATATACAAAATTCTCAAGAGAATTTAAAATATTTTCATTTACAAATGATAATAGAATTATTCAAAATCAGTGAAATGAGAAAAAGGGAATGCTTAAGGAAATTCAATGGCATTGGCTACACATTTTTTTTTAAAGTCTAGAAAATGTCAAACATCATAAAAAGCTAGTCCTTCAGAATAACAATAAAATGAATATATCAATAAGAAATATAGTCCAAAATTAAGACAGTATTAAAAACAAGACACTAGTACCATGGATAGTAAGTAATAACAAAAATGTTATATTTATTCCAGTAACCAGAAAAATCACTTGAAATTGACTAATTTCTTTAAGGACATATACTCTTACCCAACTCACACAATGAATAGTTTCATGCTGATTATGTAAATGATTAAATAGCTAGTAACCTTGAAAATGTAAAATCAGGAAACTGTCCTTCAATTTGGTTCAGAAAACAAAAGAAACGAATATTGTCTACCTTTAAAATGTCAACAACAAACTGAAAGACATTGCAGAAATGTAAATTTTAGATTAATATTCCACATAAATATATGTACAAAATTGTTTCAGCATTGTATTACCAAGCCAAATGTATCAGGATAAACATGCTAAATATAAGCCAAGAACTAATGAGATTTATTCTTGTATGTAATTCTGAGTCAATATTTGAAATTCCAATTAATACATTCTACATCAAAGAGCCAAATCAGAAAATTGACATCAAAATTAACACATGGAAATGTATTTTAAAATATCTGCATTGCATTTGTATTTTACATCAATTTATTCAGGTGAATAAGCATGCAAACAGATGTACAGATCAGAGGACAATTTGTGATCATTAGTTCTCTTCTTTATCCATGTGGTTCCCAGAGATCAAACTGAGGTCATCAGGCCTGGCAGTAAGTGCCTGGCAGTGAGAGAATTTACTTGCTGAGATATCTAGCTTTCTCCTCTCCTCCAACATACATTTGTGTAAGCCAACAAATATGAATCAGAGGTATTTTATTCAATGGGAAAAAGAAGACCTACTCATAAAATTCCACTATGAAATACTGGATACTTTTACACAAAACAAAATAAATGATTGTTTCCTGAACCAAATTGGTGTTTGCAGCAAGAGAAAATGATATGCATTTCATTCCTTTTTTTTCCCCCTTTTAGGTCTATTTGTATGTTTTATGTGAAACAGTAATAGCATTGCTTATTTCGCAAAATGATTAGAAGTGAAAATTTGGGTATGCATATTTGACTTATGTCATTAACTTTATCCTTAAGAATAAATATAACTTTTTATCTGTCTATATCAATATCAAAAGACAGGAAATAAGTGAAAAATTGAAGGAAATGTGAACTATTAAAAGTTATCAAAATATATTAATTGGTAGAGATCAAATTAGTTATCTTAGTAGATTTGATATATCTATATATGCTTATGAGATAATTTATTATTTTACTAAAATTTTGATGGGGATTGAAATAACTTATTTTATTGATTCACAAATGTACATAAAGATTTAAACCATGGGGTCACCCTCCTCCTCAGCTTCTTTCAGCCTTCCCTAACTCAAGCACAGGGGTCCCTGGCTTCTGTACATTGATTGGGTGCAAATATCTGCATCTGACTCTTGCAGCTGCTCTTTGGGTCGAGATCTCTCAATGAATCACCAAGCCGGTAGCTTACAACAGCTGATATGAGGCCCTGACACATATACAGCAGAAGACTGCTGGGTCTGGACTCAGTGACAGAAGATGCACCTAACCCTCAAGAGAACTGAGGCCCCAGGGAGTGGGGAGGCCTACTGGGGTGGGTGGTGGGTGGGGACATCCTCTTGAAGATGGGGTGGGAGGAGGAAGTATGAGAAAGGGAGCAGTCAGGGGACAGACTAGGAAGGGAATGAAGTCTGGACTGTAAAAAAGGATTAAGGAATAAAAATCTCAAACAAATTAATTAAAAAAAAGAAACCAATAGAATTGTACACTTCCATTTTTACCTCAAGTATTATGTCTAATGTGATTATTAATTTTGACTATATCTGGAACCAACTAAAATCCCATCAGATAGGGCATACTTGTGAGTTTTCTTGATTGGATCTTTTGGGAAAGGAAAACCCACCCTAAACCTGGATCCTACAGAGTGGAAAGACCAACCCCAAATCTTGGCTATAGCTTCTGGCTGTGGCAGACATAAAAGAACATGGAAAAAACATTGCTTTTCACTTGCCTTCAGTCTTACTGTTCATCCATCCTAATGTTGAGCCATTCTTTTAATAGTATTTAGAGTCTGTTTCTTCATGATTCTAGCTTAAACTGAAGACCAGGAGCTCTCCAGGACTTTCCTAAGACTCCATATAGGGACTGCTGAGACATCCAGTAAGGTGGAGTGAACAACTACCAAATTCTTGGCCTTTCCATCAAAATAAGCATTGTTGAACTACTCTGGCCACAGCCTGTAATTCACTCTAATAAACTCCATTTGTTTTGTTTTGTTTTGTTTTGTTTTTGAGACAGGGTTTCTCTGTATCGCTCTGGCTGTCCTGGAACTCACTGTGTAGACCAGGCTGGCCTCGAACTCAGAAATCTGCCTGCCTCTGCCTCCCAAGTGCTGGGATTAAAGGCATGCACCACCACTGCCCGGCTAAACTCCAAGTTCTTATCAGTTCACTCTATCAGTTTGGTTCCTTTAGAGAACTCTAAGTAATATACCAAGTGATAGAAACATATGGATAAATGTTTGATGAGTTTTC
>NC_045030.1:89181914-89185145 GCF_008632895.1 Mastomys coucha
TCTCTTATAGAACCCAAGACCTCCAGCCCAGGGATGGCACCACCCACAAGGGGCCCTACCCCCTTGGTGACTAATTGAGAAAATGCCTTACAGTTGGATCTCATGGAGGCACTTCCCCAACTGAAGCTTCTTTCCCTGTGATAACTCCAGCTTGTGTCAAGTTGACACAAAACCAGCCAGTACAAGTGCTAACAATTATAATGCATAAAATGATATTTTGGAACTAAGTTTATCAAATAAAAACTTTATGGCGTAGACACATGCTGTAACTCTATGAATTATTGGTCAGATAAATCTCAAAAACACTCAAACAATACAGGCTATTGCCATTATTATTGGTTTTCTACTCTAACTAAATAGTAAGATCCAAATTCCAGACACCATACACTTTGGTTGCAGAACACAGAGACATCAATAGGAAACTCTACCAGTGGGTTTTTTTTTTCATAGTGCTAGAAGATGGTAGGGCAGAACAAAAATGCCATTAATCTTAGTGTATGAGCTTACAAGACTCTGCAAGAATCTGCCAGGTAGATGTGCCCAATGGTACAATAGTGACAAGTTTGTTTACGAAGGAACCAACTACTCCTTTGAAATTTATTTGATACCTGTTCCACAAGAGCTGATTCAAGCCTGCTACTGTGAACATTGTCAAAACCGATGGCTAGCAAGCATATAGAACCTTTCGAGGGATCAATTGTTCCTGCTTTTCTAAATGGTTATGTCAACAAACATCCTTCTAAATATTTATTTTTTTTAAATAAATATTCTTCTTGGTCGGAGAAGCTTCTTATTGCAGTGGGCAGTCATTAATGTAGAGAGTCATTACTACTCATATATATATATGAGTTATATATGTACAAGTGATCTAAATAAGCAACAGTGAATGCTCAGCCATAGACAGAAAATCCATATCTGCCTCTCCACAAACTCTGAGAACATTTTGGATGTGGGAGGAGAAAGAATGTAAGAACTACATGATGGTGAAGAGTACACTGAAATCTTTCAGACATGACATACCTGTTGTACAAAAGAACTCATGTCATCTGTTGTTACTGGTCAAAGATTAGTATTAGATTAAGTCAGTTAAAAATTGTAGCATGAATGAAGAAGTGGCTACTGAGAATCTATTCCTAGCTGATGAGCTTTTAGCAGTTGATTGCTGCTGGATGAGAGAGAATTATTCATCTTTAGGGAAAGTTTGTCTAGAATTAGATTGCCCATGACTCTGTATATGACCCTACAGCTAGGCACATATAGGCACCACTAATTGGGATAAAAATTAATTAATTAAAGCAAATACATAAAGTTTGGAGGTAAGCACAATGGGAAAAATCCTAGGTGGGGTTGGATGGAAAGGATATGGAAACAGATATGAACAAGATACATTATATATGTAATGTATATACATTTCTCAAAGAAGAAATTTAAAAATATTATTAAATAAAATGAGAAAAGAAACATTGCTATCATAATTTCACATAGTAGGAAAGATGGCAGAACAAAAGCTACTCTTCAAAAATTATATCCAATCATATGATGCAGAAAATTATGAAGAAATGAGGAAAATTATATGGCTTCGGAAGTAATACAGAAGGAATTAAATGTCTAATAAAGTGATGCCTGGGAACTCAGAAAGACATATTAGACATAATATAAGGACAGAGAGGTAAAAAGAGTGGCTATAGAGGAAGAGGTTTGAGGATATGAGAAGGAAGAAAACATATTACAACAAATTATTTTTGAAAATTGCAATATATGCCTACTACATTGCCTGCTACTTTTTTTTTCAAGTTCATTTCAGCTTGTTTATTAATCATTTTCCAACTACTGTAGCCACTAGGTAATGAGAGAGAGGGGGGAAAGGGGAAGAGGAGGGGAAGAGGGAGAAGGACAGGGAAAGGGAGAGAAAAAGAGGCCAGATTAACTGTGGGAAGCATCCTACAATTAACCTAATGTATGTCCCTCAAAAGTATATTACATTTTGACAAATATCAAGGGAAGCATGTCCCTTTATCCTTAATACTTTTCTTTTTTTTTTCTTTTCTTGCCTGCTACTTTTGAAAATAAAGTTGTTTAAATAGTGATATAGTAAACTGAAATGGAATTTTTTTATTTTTCTGAAAAATATAACTGCTTGCTAGATACATAAAATAATAAAATGAGCTTAAAACAATACTGAGTTAAATTTTATTTGAAGCTACATAAAATAATAAAATGAGCTTAAAACAATACTGAGTTAAATTTTATTTGAAGCTATTATTTAATTTCATGTTAAGAATGTCAGTTCTACAGTATGAAAACTAGTAATGTCTTAAATCATTCCTAAGAAATGGCTCCACATGACTGGCTATCCCAAGTAAATGAATCTCCACTTATCTTTTCAATTGATTTAACATGAAAACTTCAAATATAAACTTGGACAATTGTTTTTTTTCCTTTTCTCACTATAATTCTATCAGACTTTCAAGTTAATTTTTATTGGAACCAGGATTACTTTCAGTCCTTCATTCAAAGATTGTAATGGTCTAATGCATTAAAGCTCAATCAACTAGTCAAGTACTGTTCTTGAATATTTGAGGCTAAACTACATTCAGGCACATTTAGAATTTATACTAAGTTCAGAAAACTTAAAACATAGATGCCAAATCACTCTGTTGTTCAGACAGAAGAAAAACTTAGGAAAAGAATAACACAATTTACATTTACACATTTAAATGTGTAATTTTTTCTCTTCATGCAACCAGAAACTGATTATAATCTTATATGACACCTAATGTTAGCATCATTAGAATTACTTAACACAAAATACAAGACAACATATTCTCCACAGTCAGTGATTTTTAGGTTCCAGTATGTGTCCCTTTTCTTGGTCCCTTAACATTCTATATAAAATGTGCAAACTTTCAGGAATGATTGCACAGAATTAAAAGAATGACAAGTAGTGTCTGGATTTGATGATTGAATATGGGAAGGATTCCCAGGTGGAGCAGTCTCTGGATTGTCCTTCCTTCAGTCTCTGCTCCATAGTTAGTCTCTGCAACTCCTTCCATGGGTATTTTGTTCCCCCTTTTAAGAGGGAATGAATTATCCACACTTTGGTCTTCCTTCTTGAGTTTCTTGTGGTTTGTGGATTGTACTTTGTGTATTCCGATCTTCCGGGCTAATATCCACGTATCAGAGAGTGTATACCATGTGTGTTCTTTTGTGATTGGGTTACCTCACTCAGGA
>NC_045030.1:89186423-89187114 GCF_008632895.1 Mastomys coucha
CACATTTTCTGTATCCATTCCTCTGGTGAGGGACATCTGGGTTGTTTCCAGTTTCTGGCTATTATAAAGAAGGCTTCTATGAACATAATGGAGCATGTGTCCTTATTACATGTTGGAGCATCTGCTGGTTATATGTCCAGGAGTGGTATAGCTGGGTCCTCAGGTAGTACCATGCCCAATTTCCTGAGGAATCATACTCCACCTGAGAATCCCTCCCATATTCAATCATCAAATCCAGACACTACTGTGGATACCAGCAAGTGCTGGCTGACAGGAGCCTGACATAGCTGTCTCCTGAGAGGCTCTGACAGTACCTGACTAATACAGAAGTAGAGGCTCACAGCCATCCATTGAACTGAGTACAGGGTTCCCAATGAAGGAGCTAGAGAAAAGACCCAAGGAGATGAGGGGTTTGCAGCCCCTTAGGACAAACAACAATATGAACTAACCAGTACCCTCAGAGCTCCCAGGGACTAAACCAACAACCAAAGAGTACACATGGTGGGATTCATGGCTCCAGCAGTATATGTATAGCAGAGGATGGTCTAATCAATCATCAATGGGAGGAGAGGCCCTTGACCCTGTGAAGGTTCTATGCTCCAGTGTAGGGGAATGCCAGGGCCAGTAAGCAGGAGGGGGTGGGATAGTGAGCAGGGGGAGGGAGGAGGAACAGGTTTTTTTTCTTTTTTTT
>NC_045030.1:89187641-89189326 GCF_008632895.1 Mastomys coucha
AGAGAAATATGTGTTAGAAATAAAAGGAATGTTTTCTTCTTATAATCCTTTGTTCACTTTACAATACATCTCATACTTTTAAACAAGGCTTCTGATGGGCATGACAAAGAGCTAGGTTTTCTTTAAGGGTGATTATGTGTCAGTATGGCCAATAGAAGTTTGACCATGCTCCGGTGAGTGTATTGGCAACACAAATTATACTTGTTATTTCTCAGTGCAGGATTGGATGTGGAATAGAAGATCAAATTTAAGAAGCATAGTAGAAAGTGCCCATTATTTGATATTTTAATAAGTGTGACATTCTATTTTTCTTGGTGTTTTTGCCAAACCATTCACCATAAATTTTTTGACATATCGTTCAGTATTCTTTCTTCTTTACAAGATAATATTCTTTTCCATTGTTTTCTATTAAATATTAAATGCAGTTTTATTAATCACTATTTTATGAAAATTTCTGAAAAGTTCACAATTAAATTCTTATCCAGTTAAATGTAACCATCTTGGGCCTTAATTTTATAGAAAAAAGTCTTCTCTTTCCATTAGAAAGGCCTTGTTGTATTCTTAATTTAATGGCCCTATTGTACTTGGTCATTTATATGTAAATCGAAGAAAATCTTTTTTAATAGAAAAGCTGAGAAAACAAGGAAAACAAACATAAGTTCAGCCCCTATAGTGTGTTTCAGAAACAAAATGATTAAAATGTCTCTACTTAGCACCTATTTTCCTCAGTTTCTAAGTTAGAAAGCATCCACAAAGGTTCAGCATCATGCTGGTGACAGCCTGCTCCATAGAGCTTTGCATCAGGACTGACTTAGTTCCAATAACAGTGCTTACAGAAATCACACATTATCTAGAACTGCTGAGCTTGAAACATAAGGAGCTGGTAATAAAGAGAAACTCAATTTCCCACTCCTTAGCCCAATATTACTCTGTAATACCCAGTTGAAGGATTTCTGACTAATAATTTACTACCCTTCTAGATATTTTCAGTTTAAGCTAAAAGATGATCAAATTTTACTTGACATTAAAGAGCAGCACAACTTTAAAATAGTAGAAAGCCTTTAGCCTCTTCTCCAGAAGCAGATACCCATCTACTGAGGTTTCTAAAAGCCCTAGTTGTAGCTGATGGGTTAGCAAATGAAACTGATGTTGCCAATGGGCTGATTTGTGATGGGAACTGAAATGTTAAGCTTAGTAATATCACCTAACAATTTTTTTGCTTATGGATACACCTAATCAGATGTGATCTGAAAAGTAGTATAGAAGCTAGAATCTCCTGCACACAGGGAATGGTAAAGAAAGCCTATTTTCACGAAGGTGAATAAAAGTAAATGGATATGTGGAAAACATTTAGAAGTACTTGTTTATCAGTTGTCTATTTTCTTGTTGTTCAAAACGTCCCAGAGCCTCTAGTAGCAACATCACCCGGAGACTTGCTAAAGCAGCAGATTCTGAAGTTCCCTCTCTACTATAGTAACATCTGAAGTTTCAACATGAACTCTCTATGATACTTTTGAACATCAAAAATTGAAAAGCACTGTTTTTTCCTCTGAATTAGAAAGTATGATCAAGCCAGAAAAAAATATCTACTTAGAAATTAATGCAATTGGAACTCTTTTAACGCCACACACCTCAAAACAAACTGTAGATTTAAATGTAAAAATTTAAACTGTGACAATCATGAG
>NC_045030.1:89189336-89191266 GCF_008632895.1 Mastomys coucha
CCCCAAATTACAACTATTGTTTATGATCTTGGTTACTCTCCACAACTTCATGGTAAGACCCTACTGCTGAAAACACCACACACTTAAGTCTTACAACTTGGAGAACTCAAGCTGGTTCTGATCAAGAAGTAAATCCTTACTTGATAGGTTTCATCATTCTGGATGATGCTATGCATATTACTGGAAGAGAAAAACAATATTAGTTTCACCCGACCCTGAACCCTGAGGATTATAGTAATTACTGGTGGGGCACAGCATTCCCACTGACTGGTATAATAGTGGCCTGAACGTTGTTCATTCAGAATGGAAGTGATGTGGATGCCAGAAGAGTTAGATGAGAGAGGATGAATATAAAATATGCTGTATCAAATTCTTAAAGTACTAACAAAATATTTTTAAAATGGTAGTAACTATTTTATAAATTGCAGATTTGAAACACTCCACATGATGAAACCTATATGTGGCAGCATTTTTGAGCCATGAACCTAACATTAGACAAATCACTGACTCTACATTACTCTATATTACTACTATTCTGATAAGTGGACACAGTACAAAACAGACTCCTAATAGGTTATTGCTATACAATAGATCAGTACATTTCTCACCACCATCAGAAAAACTTCTATTTTAAGTAGACTGTGATTAAGACAAAAACTTACAATTGCTCAAAAGAGTAAAATTCTACAGTGTGCTCAGCCCTGAATGTAACATATATATATATATATATATATATATATATATATATATATATATATAAAACAACAACATGTCCCCTGTTCAGAGAGAAAAGAAGTAGGTGCAGAAAGAGTGTAAGAACAAGTGGTTGTAGATAATTATAAGGAAACAATGTCTTTGGACATACAAATATAGATGCACATATAAAGTCAGAGGAGTTGCAATAACATGCATAATGCATGTGTAAATAGTTCAGTACATAAAAAGTTCCAGCATGGATATAGGATGTGGATACAAAGTCTACCTCCTTTAGCTGAGGAATTATTAGCAATTGATATTTTAGGGAGAGAGAATATCCATTTTATTTAAGACTATATCTCTTAATAACTTAACCACTCTCTAGTAGTAGAAGGTGGCACATTTAAATACATTTGGGCAGTACATATTGGTTTTGATTGGTTTAAAAAACATGTTTTTATAGCACACAAAATTAGATGGCTAGGGAAGAAGATGTGGATGCTGGAGGAGTTGGATGAGAGAGGGTGAATACAAGACAAATTCTCAGAGAACTCACAAAATTATTTTTAAAGCAACAAAAAAACAAAAAAGAACTCTGAAAATTTGGTAAGGATGCAATTAAAAATTAAAATAACCATAGATATGAACGGATCTTCAAATAAAACATGCAAATAAATATTAAGTACATTAAAGTTTTATCTAGTATATTAGAGAATCAAGAAATGAAAAATTAAGACCACAGGGAATACTTTTTCACAAAGCAATGGTGACTATGGTAAAACATATCATAAGTGTTAGCAATGACGCAGAAAAATTAACAGCTTCTTATAGTAATAATGGGAAGAAAGTGCATATATTATTAGTTCTGTTAGTTCCTCACTGTTATGTAGTTTATAACTGAGCAACTCCAGATATAGCCTTGAAAGAGCTACTTTTTTAGAAAAACATGCAAATGTATGTCTGTAACAATGTTGTCCAGTTTAACAATTCAACACACTTATTTGTATCACTATATATATGCAGTCAAGATAATTATGCTGTATAACACTAGATATAATCTGTTTATGACATTTGAATAATATTTTTGATATACCTATGGGTTATATACTTTCATATGTAATTGCTATAGTGTATTTTGTTTTGTTTAATATTACTGGGCAAAGAAAGATTTTAAAACAATTTCAATGATTTGAAAAAATTAGATTCTTATCATAGTCTGACAGCATATATATAT
>NC_045030.1:89191547-89194068 GCF_008632895.1 Mastomys coucha
TATATATATATTCTCCCATATAATACATTCTGACTCCCGTATACTCTCCCTCTCTCCTCTCCTCCCAGTCCCCCTCCACCACCTTCAATATTTTCCAGATCCCTCTCCATTTCACTTCAGAAAACAGCAGGTCTCCCAGGGATATCAAACTGAACACAGCCTAACAAGATACAATAAGATCTAGTAAGATATAAGACACAAACACTTATTTCAAGGCTGGGCAAGGCAGCCCAGTAAGAAGAAAAAGGTCCCAAGTTCAGGCAAAAGTCAGAGACACCCACACTCTCTCTTAGCAGTCCCATAAAAACACTGAGCTAACAACCATAAAATATATGCAGAGCACCTAAAGCAGACACATGCAGTCTCTGTGACTGCCAGTCTCTATGAGCCCTTAAGATCCACGCTTAGTTGATTTTGTGGGTTGTGTTCTCCTGGGGTCCTCTAGCTCATAGGATCTTATTTCTCTTCCTTAATATATTCCTGCTTAAACTGGCTCTCTTTGTATTCCGCAGCATAATTCTGTAACTATAGGACTAGTGAAATTACATTTTCAGACCTCAAGTTTATTATTTTCTTGGAAAATGTAGTCATTTGCAAATAATATTTTTTCATTGGCATGAACTAATGTTTTTATAATATATATACGCTAAGTCAAAATCATGTTCTAAATCTACGACATCAATGCTTGTTAATTATTTTTTTTAATTGGTTGTGCATACAAGTTACATATGGCTGCTTAGTTAAGAAATGTAGAGAACCAAGTCTGGTTTTCAAAAATGGTCATAAGCTTTCATAAATTATTTTTATTGTTATTTATGCATTAAAATATAAACATCTATAATCCACAACCATGACATATAAAATCTGAGAAGTCTTAAGTTCTCTAGTGATACTATAATGGATAATTCTGTACCAGATCTTATGACAGGCTTCAGTTAAGTAACAAATACATAACACAATTTATTCAGAGTCATTGGGGATGGGAATAAACATACCCCACAAACCTTTCAATTGTGATTTACAAACTGTTTCATCTCTAAAATTGTGGTTACCTTTAAATTATATAAAAATAATTTCAGGTTATGTATATGACATATATATGAACAACACATGAATTTGTTGTTTGCACATAAGTGTGGTCTGTGAGATAACTTATTATTTATATTCAAATATCCCAAAATATAAAAGATTCTAAAATGATCCTCGAGTATTCCAGACAAAGAATACCTAACTTATACAAATTAAAAATGATTACCATTCATTCATAAAACATCCTCAAACAGTGCTTTGAAGTTGGTCAAAATGATTATTCGTTGCTGAATTGAGGGATTAGCTCTCTTGGACTTACACTGATGGAAGCCAAGTTTTATTATTATATTATTATAAAGGACTTAATTATTATAAAATAATTAAAATGGATAGACTGTGGTGGTTTACTCAGAATGCTAAGGGAGGGGGATTGCTAGCAGTCAGTCAACATGTAGAAACTTAAATGTTTTGTGAAAAAGTATGCACTGTGATCTTAATTTTTCATTTCTTGATTCTATAATAATACTAAATAAAATTTTAATGTACTTAAATATTTACTTGCATGTTTTATTTGAAGATTCATTCATATCTGTGGTCATTTAAATTTTAAATAGTAGAAACTTACTAGACTACATTTTGTAGTTTAACAAATATTATTCAGCAACATTTTTTCATTCTTTAAATGTAATAATAAGTTAAGTAATTCAGAATTATTGACCTAACTGGAAACACATCATATTTAAGCAAGGTCATAATATAGTTTGGGAAAAATATTTTTTCAATAGAAAAAATGAACCCATGCTATACTATAGAACAAAAAATGAATAATAGAATATGTTCTCTATAATTTTCTCTGGTATTTTCAATACTTGGAAATTTAAATGTAATATATCACTCTCTAAAATACTCAGAAAATAAATTATTCTATAATTTCCCACATGTCTATTGAAACCCAATCTTACTTAATTTTCCCCAAATATAAAGTTACAATTAGAAATATTTTATTAGAAAACTAGGGGTAATTAACCTCCATGAAATTAAAACACACTATCAATGCATTGTCAGAAAATATTAAATATATTCTAAAAATTATGAGGTTTTCAAATCAGATCCAGTTAATATTGTAGAGAATACTTCATACCCTGAAGACCATAAGTATTTAAAGCAGTGGAAGCATTTAAGCTAAGGTGTTTGTTCTGAACTGAGTGAGGATTTTATGGCCTTTTCTGGGTTTCTTTTATCTATACTCTCTCACCTTTTGTACCACTAAATCTTAAGAGATGAACAATGCAAAGAAAGCAAATTTTCTTCATGAAACTAACCGAGTTTGTAGAGATTCAGAAGAAAATACAAAACAAAAGAAACAACCTACATCTAAATTCAAGTACTGTCATCCTACTGCCTATTGGAACCAGGTTGCTAGTATAATGTATCCTATTTAAGAAAATATCGAGGATTCATAACAGGGGGAAAGGAGTACAATAGATGCTGA
>NC_045030.1:89194284-89207925 GCF_008632895.1 Mastomys coucha
TCTGGAGCTGGTTTCTCCCTTAGGCAGCCTGCTTAATAACTTGAAAGATGTTGAAGAGAAAAGACAGTAAAAAATTATGTCTTCTGAAAAAGAAGATAAGAAAGATAGGTGCTTCATTCCAGCTATTATCAACTTGGTAATTTCTACAATACTCTTTAAAATTCACATAGAAAGGGTTTCTTTGAAAATATATTATGACACGTTCTTCATAGGCATACACATTCACAAATACTTAATGTTAATAATGTACCATAATATTGTTATTATTAGATATTGTTTGATATTAATATTGTTAATATTAGAGGTAATCTAACCAAAACACATATTCTTTCATAAATTCATAAATATGGAACTTTCAGTACATATTTTCATTTAAATGTCATTTTCCTTATCCTGTGAGAATAGTATTACTTCTCCCAAATACAAATATCCACCTATATTCTAGAATCCATAGGGAAGAAAAATTAATATTAATATTAATTAAAAATTAATATTAATATGGTGTTGTTAGTACAGTACTAATAATCACATAGAGAAACATTGTAATTTAATATCATTTTGTCTTACCCTGAAAATCATCAAAATAAGAGCCTTCAGGCATAGCTTCAATAATAAAAGTGTATGATTAAAAAAAAATACTGAAGTTACTATAAATCACTTAATCCTTTATTCTGAATCTTAGATATAAATGGTAATAGTAAAACTTCACTCTACAAATATAATATTGCTATTCGTAAGATAAGGCTGGCAATGTGATTCACCAGGTTAGTGAGACCATAAGAAGACCAAAGTTTAAACTAATTCATGGAAGGAAAAAAATGACTTCCACAGACTATTTTCTTATTTTCATGTGCACTCATTGGCTGGTGAGTATGTGTGTGTGTGTGTGTGTGTGTGTGCGTGCACACACACGTACTCTTGTGTATGTGTGTATGTATGCCAGTGTGTCTGCCCTCCCCAAATCAAATAAATGTAAATAGATAAAACAGGAAAAAAAAAACAGTTGTATTCATTAACTGTACAAAGTCCCGATTTTCTCTCAATGGTAGCATAAGAACCACAATTGAAACTCAGTTCTCAAAAAACAAAGTCAATTTTTAAAAGGATCAGAATACTAAAGAAGTACTTACTATTTTATTGTTTTTAAATAAAAGGAAAGAATTAAAACAAAACCGAGAATGTATCCTAGTGAGGAAATAGGAAAAAAACAGTTTATAAAGGATTTTGCATAAATGAACCTATACATGATTGCTCATAATGCATTTCAGTAATATCTTTAAAACTGTTATCTCCATAATTCTAAAATTATTTCTTCTATTCATAGTGAAAATTGATAGGAAGGATCCATATTTTCATGGCATTGAATGCAGTAAGAAAGTTTAGTATGTATTGCCTTATATGCTTCTCTTTCTTCTTCGTCATCACAAGCCCAAACATGGTCAAGCAGAAAATGTAATCAGTAGCAAAATTCTCCTCATAACACTTTTGCTAAAGTGAACTGAGGGCCATAACCCTGTGCACAGAGGTCGACTGCCAATCCAATGAGCTTTCTGAAATATTAAGATTAACTTGTTTGTATGGTTTTTACCAGATTGTGTGGCCCATAAGTTGGCACAGGCTCCTTAGACGTATCATACCATATCACTTCATCTTGATTAAGATAAGAACCATACTACCAATTCCTACCCTAAAATGAAAGTACTCTTCCTTAAATCACTAAGCAATACTGCTGTTCTTTGTTTTTCTCAATAATATATTCCTAGAAATTACTTAAAATTGAGATTAGTAGCACTATTCAGTAGAAGACTATTATTTACAAATTCCTAAATTATTAATACAGGGTAAAATAAAAGTTTAGAAAATTATTTATGATCTTAATAAATATTAACATTAAAATGTATAACTTATTCAAAATAAGCTCTTGAATAATTATATTAATCATAACATTGCTCATCTTATTTTTCACCCCACTCCTTCCTGGATATGCAAGAAATTAATAAGAAATACTTTTAAAATGAATATTATATATGTATATATAAAATTACATACATATTAATGAAACAGAGCAATACATATCAACTTTGATGAATACCAAATGTACAAAGAGCCAAACTACAGTATGCTTCACAATGAATACTTTATTTCAACCATTATATACAATTAAAAATTGTAAAAATTATTACAGCATTGCTGAGAATCTAGCTCTGCAGTAGAATGGTTGCCTATAATATGTGAAACCACATAATTGACCACTAGAATAATAAATATATAAATCCCTAGGTTCTGGGGAGGTACCTCACTCTGTACAGTACTTGTCTCACAAGCCAAGAACTTGACTTTGATCACCAGACCCTATGTGAGAAGAAAAGTCTAGTGCTTTCTTGATTCCTGTATCGGGGAGGCAGGGACATGAGATATGCTAGGGATCATTCCTGGTAAATGAAAAATATTTGTCTCAAAGCAGATAAATAGCATTCCTGTGGATGACAATGGGGGTTGTCATCTAGCCTCCACAATCTCACACAAACACAAACACACACGCACACACACACAGCACAGCACAGCACAAACAAATGCATACATATTCATGTGCATGTATACATACACATGCATAAAAATCATTTCTATGATATAAAATGAGTATAAAGATATTTGCATTACCAGGCAGAAAGTATGTTCTAGGGGACACTAATTGAAACTGGTCAATGCTGAAGCTATATACATCAAGCAACCAAAACGAAGTCAGTAAGTTGTATTCATATATTTGTTCAAATATTTGTAACAATAATAAAGATAAAGAATATTTCAAGTTGAGAGGGAGACAGAGGGTAATGTAGAAGAGTTTGAAGAAAAAGGAAAGGTAGGACTGATGTAATTATATTTTAAAATAAATTAAGTCAAAACCATAGAATATTTACTATTTTATTCTGAATATTAGTTATAAAACTCAAGGTTTTGTAAGCATTATAAAACTGGAAATAAGATTTAGATAAATCTTTGATTTCCATGTGTCTTTGTTACTAATTTAAAATATCATATTTTAAAATATAATTTTAAGGCATGTGGTCCCCTGATCTCCATTGTATGGCTCTGGCCCCAGGAGCCTTAGGGAATCCTAAGAGCATCCTACTTCCCCTTGGAGGTCTGTGGAGGCCTGAAGTACAACCAGCTTCGAACATTGCCTGACCAATCACTTTCCAGTCAGGTCTGCCTGTTGCACAGCAGAGGCAGAAGTAATTGTAGTTGGTCACCAGTCCTCTATTATTTGGCACTATGCTTGCCCTGAGCTTACCATGCCTTCTCAAGGAACCTTGGAGGAACCAGGAGTCATACAGGTATCACCAGCCAATACCAGTGAAAAATAGATGGCTAAAAGGCAGCACAAAAATACAAGCAGCAAGATGAAGGGCAATATGCTACTATCAGAGCCATAATATATTGCTAGAGGAATCCCTGGATATCATTTGTTAGGATTAACAAAAGTGAAGCACAAGAGCATGATCTTAAATCCAATCTTAAAAAGATGATAGAGGCCTTTTAAAAGGACATGAATAAATCCCTTAAGGAAATACAGGAAAATATACTCAAACGGGTAGAAGCCTTTAAAGAACATACCAATAAGTATAAAAAATATTCAGGAAAATACAATCAAACTGGTGAAGAATATGAATCAAACTGTACAAACACAGAAAATTGAGAGAAGTAATAAAGAATATACAAATTGAGACAATCTTGGAGATTGTTTAGTAAAGAGAACAGGAACAGACAGAAGCATCACCAAAAGAATACAGGAAATGAAAGAGAGAATATAAGAAATCTATACATTGGTCAAAGAGAATATAAAATCTAAAATGTCCAAGCAGACACGGTGCTGGAGAAGGAGCTGAGAGTTCTACATCTTGATCTGAGGACAGACAGATCCCGACTCTTCTGCTGGCACCTAGGAGGAGTCTCTTTTCTGCACTGAGTGGAGCCTAAGCTTAGGAGCTTCAAAGCTCACCTCCACAATGATACACTTCCTCCAACAAGGGCACAACTATTCCAACAAGGTCTCACCTCCTAATAGTGCTATTCTTTGGGCTAAGCACATTCAAACCACCAAATTCTACTTTCTGGTCCCCATAGGCATGGTTAAACACACAGGTCTATGGGTGCCATACCTAACCATAGCATAATGCAAAATAAATTTAGTCGAACTTCAAAAATACTCATAGTAAATAACAATCTCAGCAATGTTTAAAAGTCTGACGTTTTAAGACTCTTCTGGGATTCATATAATCTCCTAACTATAATCCCCTATCAGACCAAAGTCAAAAACCAGATCACATACTTCTAACAATATCATGGCACAGGATATACATTACCATTCCAAAATGTCATACTGAAGAAATACTGCAGCAAAACAAGATGAAAAAACCAGCTGAGCAAATTAAAAACTCTCCATCTCCATGTCTGATGTCCAAATGCTCTTCAGATCTCCAAGTCCTTTCATTTTTATTGAGTACAACAAACAACTTACCTAGGCAGGTATGCCACAGTTATGGAATAACATCTTTAGGTATCAATGATACTCTTTGAAGCCTTTGCATGGGTCACTTCTAGCTCTGTCCTCTGTAGCACTCTAGGCTCTGGTTGACTCCACTCCATTGGTGCTGCTGCTCTTGTTAGTCATCCCAAGGAACTGGCATCTCCAGTATTCGGGGATCTTCCACTACAGCAAGGCTTCACCTATAGCATCTCATAGGCTCTGTTCCTGGCACCAATCCTAAACTTCTTTGTATGACTCCTTTATGTCTGGGCAATCAATTGCAACTGAGGTTACACTTCATCAATGGCCTTTCCTGGCACTCTACATTGCAAAGCCCCAGCTATTCTCCATGACCCCATTCATGCCTACAAGACCAGTACCATTGGGTGATTCTTACATATTACCAAGTCTGGCTGCTAGCATGATTTTTGTTTTTTCTGGAATGCTGATTCTTTGTACTCTAAGAAAATATTACCCGGAAGATTTTACCTCAGTGATGCTGGTCTCTTCTTAATCATAGCTATTTTTATAGCTTCAGATAGCCAGCAAGAATTGTCCTAGTAAACCCTCCTACGCTTGACACTAAAACCTGAGCCTCATGGCCAAAGCTACTAAGTTCTGAAGCTTCCTAGGCCTGGAACTTTGCTCGGTTGTTCTATTATATCATCACCACTTTTCTGGTTTACCAATGGTTTTATTCATTGAGTAAGCATGGTTGTCCTGGAACTTGTTCTGGAGATTGACTTTGAAATCAGTGATCTCCATGCTTCTGTCTCCTGAGTGCTAGAATTAAAGTATGCTCTAACATGCCTAGACCTAAGCTTTTCTCTACTTGGAAATTATGCTGTACCCATGCTGGCCCTAAACTCAGACATCTGCTTGCCTCTATCTCCTGGACCCAAGCTTTTTATGGGCACTATACCTCAAGATATGGATCAAAAACATGTGTCATCCCATGTCAAGTCCAGATCAAATGCCTCTTTCTTCCAGCCTCAAAATTTGGATCACAGGTGAGCCTTCCATTTTTGAATTGTAAAGTTCTATGCCCCAGGGTAGGGGAATTCCAGGGCCAATAAGCAGGAGGGGGTGGGGTGGGGAACAGAGGGAGGGGGGAGGGAACAGGGGTTTGTTTTAATTTTTGGTTTTTAATTTTATTTTATTTTATTTATTTTTGGAGGGGAACTTGGGAAAGGAGATGTTGTAAATAAAGAAAACATCTAATAAAAAAAGATTAAAAAGTCGAAATGAATCCTATTAACAGGTAATTATAATGTGTAAAATGATATAACTACCATTTGGTTTGACTGCAAACATCAATAAACTTAGCTGGATGGTTAATTACATTTAATATCCTTGAACATAGGATTTAGCTTTACTAAACTTCCTGGTGCCCCTTTAATTCTTGAACCATACATTTTGAAATTTTCTTTTCTAAGTTTGCTGTGCTTGATCCAAACGCTCCTCAAAAATGAACCACTGAAGAAACTCTAAGCTGGGCTTTTTGAGAATTCCTTGCCAATGTAATGAATCTGAATCTCTTCACCTTAGCCTCAGACTTACAATGGCTGATAAACACATAAAGAAATGTTCAACATCCTTAATCATCAGGGAAATGCAAATCAAAATTATTTTAAGATTTCACCTTAAACCCATCAGAATGTCTAAGAATAAAAACTCAAAGGACAGCACATGCTGGCGAGGATATGAGGCAAGGGTAACACATCTACATTGCTGGTGGGAGCACAAATTTGTACAACCTGATGGCAAATCAATTTGTTGGTTTCTCAGAAAGAAATGGGAATAGTTTTACTTCAAGACCCAGCTATATAATTCAAGTCTTCTGGGCGTATACCCAAAAGATGTTCTACCATTCCACAAGGACACTAGCTCCACTATGTTCATAGCAGCATTATTTATAATGGCCAAGAACTAGAAACAACCCAGATGTCCCTCAACTGCATAGTGGATAAGGAAAATGTGGTTCATTCACACAATGGAATGCTACTCAGCTATTAAAAACAAGGACATGATGAATTTTGCAGGCAAATGGAACTAAAAAATACCAACCTGAATGAATAAACAGGTACAAAAGTGCATTCATAATATATACTCACTTATATGTGAATATTAGCCATAGAGGATGACCACACTACCATCCACAGATCTAAAAAAAAAAACTAATAGCAAGGAGGATCCAAAGGGGAAAATTTGAATCATTCTCAGAAGGGAAGTAAAATATAAATTGAAAGTTGAAGGACAGAGGGAAGGAACTGGGTGGGAGAGGAGACAGTAATGGGAATGGGTTGGGTATGGCAATCATGTGTAGGGAATGCAGAAGAGAGAGAACAGTAATTGGTTGTGGGTAGTGGAGTATCTCTAGGATGTTCCAGAGACCTGGGGGTGTGGAGGCCCCAGGGTGCTATGCCATTAAAGCTAGCTAAGGCTCATAGCAGTGGGGATCCTGAATGGTCACTTCCTGTAGCCAGGCAGGACTCCTAGAGGAGGGATAAAAACACCTACACCCTTCCCCCCACAAAATCTTCCACCTAAAATGTGTCCTACCTACCAGATGTGCTGGGACAAACATAGAGCAAAGAAGTAGGGAATGGCCAAACAATGACTGGCCAAAATGGACACCAACCCATGGGCAATCTCTGACACTATTAATGATACTCTGTTATGTTCACAGACAGGAGCCTAGCATAACTGTCCTCTAAGATACTCCACCGTGCAGGCAATGGAAACAGAGACTGAGACCCACAGCCAAACTTTAGATGGAGTTTAGAAGTGTCTTCTGGAAGAATTGGGCGAAGAACTGAGGGACCTGAAGAGGACAGGGACTCTACAGAAAGACCAACTAACCTGGACCCTCTGGGGCTCCCAGAGACTGAGCCACCAACCAAACAGCAAGGATGGACTGTGCCTAGGCCCCTGCACATATGTTTTAGAATTACAACTTGATTTTCACTTGGGTCCTCCAACAACTGAAGCAGGGATTGTCCTTGAATCTCTTGCCTTCATGTTGATCTCATTCCCCTAGCTAGGCTGCCTTGTCTAGCCTCAGTGGGAGAGGATGTGCTTGGTCCTACAGTGACTTGATATGAGTGGTGTGGGGTGTAGAATGGACCCAAGGGTTGTTCTTCCTTTACAGAGAACAAGGGGAGTGAGAAATGGAGAAGGATCCATGTGAGAAGGTTCTGGGAAGAGGGCAGTAATATTGGGATGTAAAGTGAATGAGTAAATAAATAAATAAATTACTAAAACTATATATAATTTGAAGAAAAACTCTATTCAGGAATATAATACACAAAGTTTACACTAGGAAAATAAACACATACAAATCTATTTGGTCCCCAGATTTGCTTTTTTGTGATTAGAAATATCTATTCCGTATGTGGTTATACTTGATTATTTTAATTCAAATTGAATCCATTCAGCTTCTCTTTGATTATAAGTATGCTTCAAGTATGATATAGAAACACAGACCTAGAGGCACACTGTTGTATAACGGAGGGAGAACATTTTCATTATTATAAAATGTTTATTTATTTATTTTTTTGAAAATATATTATATCATTTTCCCCTTTTCCTTTGTGTTCTCCCAACCTCTTACAGACACCCTTACCCTTCTGCTCTCTCACAAATTGATTGCTTTATAAATACAATACAATTCTATATAATGCTATTGTATATTTATTGTTTATATTTTGTTAGTGTACTGTATTTTCAGTATTTATCTTTGATAAAATCAGCAATAGTCAATATTTTTACCATAAATATCTATGTATTCAGTACTAGTGAATCCATTTACAAGTAAAGAGTATACTGAAAAGATTTTGATATGAGGGATTTTTCAGAAAAATATAAAATTTTGACTCATATGCCTACAAAAATAAGTATATGTCCAAGATTTTATCTCTAACCATTCAGTAAGGAACACTGGTCTGTATTTGAACCAGTTCATAAGATTATATTCTGGCACTTGTCTTTGTTCTTAGTTGTTGAGATAGCAACTATAATTCTCTTCATCATACTATGTTAATTGAATCTGAAACCTACCCAAAAAACATCCTTCCAAAGTCTAGAATATTAAATTTATATTCCATTATTTTCTTTCAGTACAAAGATGCAAATCAGAAGAGGGTTTTTTTTTTGATCCTATGCAAGATATCACAATTTACTTATTAGTTTATTGGCTTTGTACTCAACTAGATTATTGTCCCTCCTGAATGTTTTAAGAATTTTAACAAAGCTCATTTTGTTCCTTGAATTTTCTTAGTTGATATCTTCAAGAAGAATATTCTGAGGCTTTCAGCTATAGTATCTTCCTGCATTCTAGGAATTATGAAACATTAAGTAGAAATAATGTCCACTAACACTATTAGTAAACATTATGCATTTGGAAAAATATAACAGTGTAGAATACAAAGTATATGCTTACATAATACTCAACACTAACATTAGAGTGATAATGAAGGTTCATTAAAGGAGAGCCAAAAGAGTGAAAACTGTTACTGTGTAGAAAGCTAAAATTCCAACAGTGCCAGTCACTCAACAGATCTTCCCTACAAAGCTGATAAACCATAAGCCATGATAAAGAGATAGGAGGGGTAACTATTACTTTAAATAAGTATTGTAATTTCCCTTTCTATAAAATCACTCCTTTGGGGCCAGTTGTTTGGGTAACTTAATCAAAAAAAAAAAAAGAATGGAAGATTATACATAACTGTCCATATATCCACTTCTGAGTAAGTATGAAATTTATAACTGATTTGACATATAGTAGACAAATTATGCAAAGAAAAAGGCTAGAAAACCATATTTATTCTTGCTCATATGCAGCAGAGATAAGGTCTATATAACTTAGTGGTTCTCAACCTTTCTAATATTATGACCCTTGAATACAGTTCCTCATGTTGTGGTGACATAAACCATAAAAGTAGTATTCTTGCTACTTCATAACTATAATTTTACTACTATTATAGATAACAAGGTAAATATCTGTGTTTTTATATAGTCTTAGATGACCCCTGTGAAATGGTTGTTTGACCCCCTCCCAAAGGGGACATGGCTCACAGGTTGAGAACCTCTGTTGTAATCCAATAGTTCATTTATATACATGACTAATTGGTAAAAGGCTGAAATTAAATTGCCACATACACTGGCCACTGACATGAAATCCCTTTACCATATGATCAGATCATAAAACCAAATTCATAACTTTTCTTGCCAACAGTTAAGAAATACTGTATTGGCTGGAAACTACCCAAAAGAAAAGGACAAAATCAGTTAAGAATCAAATTGAGAAAGCATGAAATAGTTATACAGACACTTATGATTCACTTCAAGACAGTATAAATGTCTACTTTACATTCCTCATGAAGTGTTTTTCTCCTGAGGAACTTTACAAGGCTACAGTGTGCATTCCAGAGGGCACTCTGGCAGATGACCTCCAAAAGAATTTGGTCATCATGGAACAGAGGCCTTGACCACAGCACCACATATTTTCTCTTCCTCCGAAAACTATAATATGACCAATGAAACTAAAAGAGTGAAAACAAATATTTTACATTTTTTAAGTGAAAAAAAGAAATTTTGTAGCTAGTTCAAAGGAAAAATCAAGAAGCATACACTGAAATAAGATAATTGAATTCAAATAGGGGCAAAAGTTATTTAGCTTCAATTAAAAGAGAAGTCAGTGGAAACCCCATGAAATACGACAGAATTCACAGATATTAAATAGATAAAAGGCAATGAAATTCTTGTGTTTGATAAAAATCACAAACTTATGGTATATGTAACAACCTATACTCTTCCAATGAAATAAAGATGCCCAAAATTTTTATGATGCAGAAATTAAAGCTCTTGAAGGTAACAAAACAAACAGTCTGAAATGGTGATTTTTTTTTCTTTTTTTTTTTTTGGTTTTTCGAGACAGGTTTCTCTATATAGCTCTGGCTGTCCTGGAACTCACTCTGTAGACCAGGCTGGCCTTGAACTCAGAAATCCACCTGCCTCTGCTTCCCAAGTGCTGTGATTAAAGACATGCATCACCACTGCCTGGCTCTGAAATGGTGATTAATAATTCATTAATTAATAAAATGTAAGATTAATAATTCTTCCCCTAGAACTGGTATTCAACTTGAAGATATCTTAATATCTTTGATTATTTTCCTTTTAGTTTTTTTCAAAGCACACATGCAAATTAAGTACAACTCTTTTGCTAGGTACTTCTTTCTCAGTTCAATATAAGAAATTTCTCATCAATTAGGCATATTCAAAAATGGTATGTAGTATGAGATTGCCAACACTGAAGCTATTCAAACAGAACTTGTATAACTAATTACTGACTTGGTTGTAAGGGCTTTCCTGCATTGTATATGAGGTTACATTCCATAACCTTTAAATTCTCTCACAATTCCGAAGTCCATAATTCAGTGCTAGCTAGATGTCCTTATATCACAGATTGCTCTCCTTAGAAACAATTTAGCTTCATGACATTATCACATTTACTTCCAACTATATTTTAATTCAAGTAGTTCAAAACCACACAACCAAAACCACTTCAGCAAAAAACAAACAAACAAACAAAAAAACCAATCTGTAGTTTCTGCATATAATATGCTTATTTGTATATGAACTGAATAAGTTTAATTCCCACTATAAATGTCTGTCAACAGACTGCAGAGAGAACTTCTCAGCATGATCTCGCAGCATGGTCTAAAGGAACAGAACAAAGCCTGTCATAACTCTTAAAACCCAGAGAATCAGAGTTCACTTGGGAGGTGAATTCCCCTACAGTCAGGCTTTTGTAAAGATTTCAGCCTTAGGGCCTTGTTCATTCCTATCTTCTCATTCAATCCCAGTATTACAGATCACAAAATGCATATGTGTTTGAAATTAGATAGAGCCTTTTTCTCTGCCTCAATGTTAAATTCAGTAGTAATATTAAAGACTAAGTATCATTCTCTTTCACATGTGCTCCACAGCTTACTAAGCCTATGCATATATATCTTGAAATTTAGAGGTGAATAATGGGACAAATTTCCATTTTGGAAAATTACTTTTTCCAATGAAAAGTTTTACCTTGTTTGACATCTATCAAGTATTCATGGAATTACTATATTACAGGTGTTAAGCTGAGTTAGCAACCACCTATTCCATATTAACAATTTCGCTCCAAAATCTCTTAGTCTTAGTACATAGAATTTTTTCAAATTCTTTAATATACTGACCATATGCAAGTTCATTAGTTCATCTTCCCTTCTCATTTATACCTCTCTTTTGACAATGTATTCCCCATAACATAACTTTATATATGATAAGTAATTTTCATAAATTCCTTATCAGACTTGAACCTTTGAAAATGAACATTAGTTGTATGTGGCATTATTCTTCATTTGCTATAACAGTATCTTGCTTTGTAACCTCAGTAGACTTTAATTGTTGAAGCTGTTTATTAACACAGGATATCAATGTGTAACTTAAGTTATTATGGCTTTCTGATTTAAAATTTTATGGATAACTTAATTTCTTTAGTAGAACACACATGGTATGCATTCTCTGATAAGTGGATATTAGCCCAGAAGATTGGAATACACAAAGTACAATCCACAAACCACAAGAAACTCAAGAAGAAGGAAGATCAAAGTGTGGACACTTCATTCCTTCTTAAAAGGAGGAACAAAATACCCATGGAAGGAGTTGCAGAGATAAACTATGGAGCAGAGACTAAAGGAAGGACAATCCAGAGATGGCCTCACTTGGGGATCCATCCCATATACAATCATCAAATCTAGACACTATTGTGGATGCCAGCAAGTGCTGGATGAAAGGAGCCTGATATAGCTGTCTCCTGAGAGGCTCTGACAGTACCTGACTAATACAGAAATTGTCTTCTAAATGCAAATGGAAATACATTTTTGAAAAATGTGTGTAGATTTAAAGTATAATAATCACCTTTGTGTAAATTATTTATAAGATACAAATCATTAAGTTCAATTTGATATCTTGGTTTGGGTTTTTATTGGTAGCACCCATGTCTTAATTTCTGATCCATTATTCAATGATGGTAAAATATTTACCATCTCTATGCCTTTCTTTTTATTCCTGAATAATGAATAAGAATTATGTTATGAAGAATAAGGTAAAAATGATGGTTGAGTACACAGTCAAGGCCCAAGCAATCAATAGATGATACCTATGATACTGGAAAAGGTTCAGGTAAATTCTCAGGTAAATTTCTGATCCTGGAAAACAGCAATGGTAAAAACTTTTAATTTTGGTACTTTTTTGTCCTTCCCAAAGGATTTGAATAAAATTCGCAGATGTCATGGATGCCTTTCAATTCACAAAGCCAGATCCACACCTTCTCATTTCTCACTCTCCACTTCATAAATAATTTTTCCAACTTATTTCTGAGTTATCTGAATAAAAGGCCTCACACAGTGGTTTCACAAAATTTAATTAAGGCCTCTCTCCTACATCTTGGCCTCTGAACTTCACAAATCCTCATCCTGAACAGGAATATGCCAGTTTCTTAGGAGGCTCCTGAGTGCAGTGACTGTCAGGATGAAAATTTTACTAAATCAACTGTCTAATCAAGCCATCATGTATTCTTTGATCCCATTTTCTATGCTCATTTCTTTCTAGCCTTTTCTACTCTTCTCTACAAAACAAAAGTTCTTTTTCTATCTGACCTTAGAAGTAGACGTCACGAGTGGAACATTTACCCTATTACCACATCCTCTCTCCTCATTCTTAGAATAACTCTTGTGAAGAACTGTGTTTCCCTACATAAGGATGATTTTTTTTTTATTTCACAATATCAGCATTCTGTGGCGAAAGTGCTATTACCTCTGTTATTTTATTGAAAATCATTTTAAAGCAGAGAGATGAATAACCATGATGCTCATGTTCATAACATTCACATTTTTATCTAGTCTATTAAACTCAGGACTTTCAGTTAGTATAAAGTCTTATTCAATTTCAAAATGACATGCATGAAACTGTCAGCTTTGAACATGATGAAGCAAATTTCCTTTGAAGAGAAAAAGAACAAGATTATTACTGGAAGGAATCGTGTAATCATTGGATTCAAAATTGGAAGGTAC
>NC_045030.1:89207935-89217065 GCF_008632895.1 Mastomys coucha
TTAAAGAAAGAGATTAGAGCAGAGAAATCAATTGTTTGTCATAACATTTTATCCCTTATTTTGTGGAATGTTACATTAGAACAACTACCATACTGCATGTATTAAATATGACATTGTTGCAGCACATTTAAAGTGGATGGATTCCCTACTCAATTGACTCATAAACCAGAATATGAAACACCCAGAGACTGACAGGACTCCAAAACATTCTATGAATTATTTAATACTTTCAGTATTTTTCATATAAGAAGTGAAGCAGAAACATTGCAAACACAGATTCTGCTCTACCAAATGGATAATCTTATTCTTAAAGTACAAAGAGGCTAAAAAAGTTTGGATAATTTATTGTTTATGAAAACAAATTCAAAACAAATATGCTTTTTTGATGAAACACTTCAGAAGAGAATGTTTCATGTACATTTGTTCGGCAAAATCACCTCATGAGTTTTAAATGCAAATTTAGAGTTTAAATTTCACATTTCAAATGCTCTCAGGTTAGAATCTATAAAAGTAGAGACTATAGATTTACATATTTTGGTATTTTAACTGTTGTCAAATGCCTTAGTGCACAGATATTACTGAACCACATTCAGAGTCACAAAGTACTATTAGAATTTGATAATGTATGGAATGATGATGCTATATTCTTTAGCAGTTCCTACAATTCATTTGCCTTAAATATGAGTCTCTCAGGAAAGTCACATGTCACATAATTGTTTTGCTCACCACATATTTCAAAGTAATAAAAAAAGGGATAGCTGATAAAAATCAAAATTAGTACAAGGCTTCTGAGAGAACAGGCAGAATATTCAAAACAAATCTTGTAGAATATCTTGATTTAATGGTTGAACTAGTTTATGTTGTCAGGCTTTTCTGACAACAGAAAATTGAGTGTGTGTTTCAATCAATAAGAATTCAATTAAGCATGGATATAAAAATGAGCTGCAGCTTGCAGGATCTCCTGTTGCCAATTATCAGTTCAGTTCTGACCAGATAACCATTATCCATGTTTGTGAAGCCCAGGTGGCAGCTTGGGTTGAGTGGAGGGAATCAGGTCACTGTGAGCCCATAATTGGCAGTTCTAGGGTTAACCATATGAGATCTGCCAAAGTGGGAGGCCTGAGCTTTTGTTCTAAGTGTTCATTCATTTTTCAAATGTGGTAGAGATGATTAACATTCTTTCAAATCTGGTTATTTTCCCACTTTGGGGGCACATAGGAGACTTACACTTTTTGCTACATTCAACTGACAGGATCATGAGAATAATTGCAGTTGAAAAATTATAGACAGAAGTGTTATAGGGTGACTTTTGGACCATAGCATTTAGTTGTATTGTGAAATATTTGAGCCACAGAGAACTGCAACTTTCTACTTGGTGAACACTTTCTTAAACCTGAATCTGTGTGAGGCTAAACATACAGTACTCCCATATTGTCAATCCCATCTTGAACTGGGTACATAAGAAGTGCTAAACACAAACACAAACATTGGTTCATGAGCTAAGAGACTCCTTGTTACTACAGTGCAAACTTGAATATGCTAACTGATGAAGCAAGGCAAGTTAATGGGAACATACACTTGATGCAATATTATCCAGAGTACAAATATATTCACTTGTACTGTAAGTCTTGTAATGTATTACTTCTCTTTATGTTTTATCTATTATTTTACTCTCTAAATGATTTTTTTCTATAATCTAAGTGATAACACTACTGAAGCACCTAATATTAACAATGAGGTAAGGTCAAGGCCAATGTGTTATTTCAATCCAAAGCAGATATTTTACAAATTACTTGTCATGTTTTTAGAAATTGTTTTCTAGGTCAAATAAAGTTCTCAAGTGTGAAAAATTATATTCATTAATTTACAAAGTTAGTGCAATTTATTTTCCCTGAGACACCTTGATCAAAAAATATGTGTAGTATGTGTAGAGAAATCACTATGATTTCTTTAATTGCAGACAATGAAATTTTGAAATAATGTCTGAGTAGAAGAAAGATTTCTATCTAGATAAATGAATACCAAATGGTTGAGAAGCACCTAAAGAAATATTCAACATCCTTAGTCATCAGGGAAATGTAAATCAAAACAACCCTGAGATTCCACCTCACACCAGTCAGAATGGCTAGGATAAAAAACTCAGGTGATAGCAGATCCTGGAGAGGTTGGGGAGAAAGGAACATTACTTCATTGTTGGTGGGATTGCAAACTGATACAACCACTCTGGAAATCAGTTTGGCGGTTCCTCCGGAAATTGGACATAGTACTACCAGAGGTCCCAGATATACCACTACTGGGCATATACCCAGAAGATGCTCGCACATGTAATAAGGACACATGCTATGAACGTAGGTTCATAGCAGCCTTATTTCTAATAGCCAGAAACTGGAAACAACCCAGATGTCCCCAAACAGAGGAATGGATACAGAAAATGGTACATCTACACAATGGAATACTACGCAGCTATTAAAAACAACAAATTTATGAAATTCTTAGGGAACTGGATGGATCTGGAGAATATTATCCTGAGTGAGGTAACCCAATCACAAAAGAACACACATGGCATGCACTCTCTGATAAGTGGATATTAGCCTAGAAGATTGGAATACACAAAGTACAATACACAAACCACAAGAAACTCAAGAAGAAGGAAGACCAAAATGTTGATACTTCATTCCTTCTTAAAAGGGGGAACAAAATACCCATGGAAGGAGTTGCAGAGTCTAACTATGGAGCAGAGACTGAAGGAAGGACAATCCAGAGACCATTCCATCTGGGAACCTTCCCATATTCAACCATCAAATCTAGATACTATTGTGGATGCCAGCAAGTGCTGGCTGACAGGAGCCTGATATAGCTGTCTCCTAAGAGGCTCTGACAGTACCCAACTAATACAGATGTAGAGGCTCACAGCCATCCATTGAACTTAGTACAGGGTCCCCAATGAAGAAGTTAGAGAAAGGACCCAAGGAGCTGAAGGGTTTGTAGCCCCTTAGCATGAACAACAATATGAACTAACTAGTACCCTCAGAGCTCCCAGGAACTAAACCACCAACCAGGGAGTATACATGGTGGGACTAATGGCTCCAGCTGCATATGTAGCAGAGGATGGCCAAGTTGGTCATCATTGGGAGGAGAGGCCCTCGGCCCTGTGTAGGTTCTATGCCCCAGTGTAGGGGAATGCCAGGGCCAGGAAACAGGAGAGTATGGGGTGGTGAGCAAAGGGGGGGTGGAACAGGGGTTTGTTTTTTTTTGTTTTGTTTTGTTTTTATTTTTATTTATTTTTATTTTTTTTTATTTTTTTTCCGGAGGAGAACTGGGAAAGGAGATATCGTATGACATGTAAATAAAGAAAATATCTAATAAAAAACAAAAACTAATGACTACTCTGAATTCTCCCATTTCTTCCCTGGAGGTGTTTACAAGGGAAATTTAACACAAGCCAGAAGATTTCTATTTACTGCCAATTCATGTTAATTTGAAAATGAAAACAAGAACATCTTAATACTAAAATGAAATATGAATTGAGAAAATAAAAAGTACCACTTGTACTGCCAGTTTCTTTATAACAGCATGTTCATTTTAACAATATTGTTTCATTGAAAATTAACATCAACATCATTGATACTAGCATCATTGAAATTGTGGTGTATGCAAAAAACAGTTTTCACAGTCATTCAATTTTGATATGAAATTATTAATTCATAATAAAAACTGTATATTTTGACAAGATAATTGATGCATAAATGATTATCATCATTCACACATATCTGAAATATACATTTTAAAATTGATATAAATATTTATAATTTTTCACACCGCCCAAAATTATACATTTTCAAAATTCTGAAAGACATGAAAATTGCAATTTATGAAAGTAACATCTGTAGAACTCTGTTTTTCTATTTTCCTTTTACACTGTAAATATCAGTAGTTGGTAAATAAAAAAGATTGAAGAGACTTTAGACTGAATTCTATCCAATTTTGAATCGACTTTACTTCCTTATTGCCAATAAAATTCTCCACATTTCATGAGAATGATGTTTCTCCTAGAAGTAGATTAGTGATATTTTCTGAATGAAGAATAAAGCACCTGGGATGAAAATGTCTGCCAGAAATTATTATGTATTAATAAGAAAGTACTCTAAAATGTATGTCTTTTGTGTCGCTAGACAAGTCAAGTCTTGTGTTCTTCTTAGTTTCTAAATATTCCAGGTCTCTTTTTCTCCATAAACTTTGTGACTTGTTGTGGTTTAAATGTGTAATAAATCTCAAAGGTTCATGTGTTTCAACATGTGCTCTATATGGGTGGCACTGTTTAGGAAGGTTATGGTACCTTTAGGAGGTAAGCCCATGATAAGGCTTTATAGCCATGCCTGATTTCCTGTTTATTTTCTCTGCTTTCCAGCTTCAAATACAATGTTCTTATCTGCATCCTGGTACTGCTGTCCTATCTTCTCCTTCATCGTTGGATGTATCCCTTTGAACTATAAGTGAAAATAAAACCTTCTTCCCATCAGCTGATTCCTATGTATTTTGTCACAGCTATATAAGTTGTAATTGTCTTAGTTACTGTTCTACTGTTATGACAAGACACCATGACCAAGCAAGTGATCAAAGGAAGCATTCAACAGGAGACTTGTTTACAGTTTCAAAGGATTAGAGTCCAAGATCCACTTAGTAGGAAGCAGAGCATTAGGCATGTCATTATGGCCCTGGAGTCAGAGCTGAGAATTTGCCTCTTATTACAAGGAGAGGCAGATGGAGATTGATTGGGCATGGCCCAGTAACATACCTCCTACATAGAGCAAGGCCACACCTCCTAATCCTTCCTAAATAGTCCATGAACTAGGTACCAAATATTCAAATATATGAGTATGGGGGGCAGGCTATTATATTTTAAACCACTATAGTAATGCAGTTATTTATCCCTCTGCCACAAAAAAAGCAATAGTTTTTTTCAAAAATTGATAGGTAATACATCTGAATGAAATAGGAAGAACCTAGTTAGTCAAGTAATTCCTATATGGCATTGTTAATATCTACTGTTTACAAAACTTTACAATAACTTTTAATATCCTTCTAAATAACGTTATAAACAGTAGTAAGAGGAGAACATATGCTGCTAGGTGGCTGATGTTAAAAATCCACTTCTCATCTTGTTTTAAGAGATTATTTATAAAGAATCTTATGTTCAGGGCAACTAAAAAAACGTTTCTTCAGGTCAGTGGCATAAAAGGGATTCAAATAGTCATCTCTAGGAGTACAGTCTAGAATTCTCATCTAACTACAAGAAAAAACCTCAAGTACCTCTTTTCTTTGTGCATGAACATACATTATAAAAGTACAAAGCAAATGGAAGGCAGAATAATAAGGTTTTTCATCAAAAAACTATTAAGAGAAGAAAATGTCCTATTTATCTCTTGTATATAATGGGGCTTGGAGGCAATAATTATTTGTGTTGTATTACAGTCCCTCTGCACAGGATTATCCTTTTAGTAGATGTATGTTCATAGAACTTGTTTTAGCATAGGACAATGCAAACTGCCATGAACAAGTTAGTGAAAACACAAAAGAGAAAATGACATAATTCAAAAAGTATGAAGAAAAGAGAAGGAAAGTCCAAAAATTAATAAGGAATGATTTCCAAATGTTTCATGTTTCCATGTAATTTAACAAATAAGTTATTAAGATGACTACATGTACTAAAAAGCAATATGCTACAAGGGTTTCTAAAAATATTGGGCTACCAAAATTACATAGTAAGTAAAGGTGCTAGTAGCAATACCTGGTGACCAGAGGTGGATAAATTAAACAAAGAACTGTCTCCACAGAGTTGTCTTCTGGCCACCACATATACACTTTGGCATATATACCTCTATAAAACATGTGTCTGTATACTATATGCCTTAGTCAGGGTTTCTATTCCTGCACAAACATCATGACCAAGAAGCAAGTTGGAGAGGAAAGGGTTTATTCAGCTTACACTTCCACATTGCTGTTGATCACCAGAGAAAGTCAGGACTGGAACTCAAGCAGGTCAGGAAGCAGGAGCTGACACAGAGGCCATGGAGAGATGTTCCTTACTGGCTTGCTTCCCCTGACTTGCTCAGCCTGCTCTCTTATAGAACCCAAGACTTCCAGCCCAGGGATGGCACCACCCACAAGGGGCCCTACCCCCTTTATCACCAATTGAGAAAATGCCCCACAGCTAAGTCTCATGGAGGCACTTCCCCAACTGAAGCTCCCTTCTCTGTGATAACTCCAGCCTGTGTCAAGTTGACACACAAAACCAGCCAGTACACTGTACATACATACACATGCATGCACAAACACACACACACACACACACACACACAAATACTAAAAAAATAAGTTTAAATTTAAAAAAATATGTATGTACAAATAGTGATAACTAAATTAGCCACTTTAAAAAATTGCTACAAAACCTACAAACACAGACATGTATACCCTAATAGAGCCAATTGTGAAAATGGAGGAAGTGTCTATCAATAACTGGGCAGCATTATGACTGAAATCGAACCTGAAGCAAGTAGGCATTGGAAACACCTTATACGTCAAATCTTACACACATAGAAAATGGATATCCAATCACAAAAGAACACACATGGTATTCACTCTTTGATAAGTGGATATTAGCCCAGAAGATTGGAATACATGAAGTACAATACACAAATTACAAGAAACTCAAGAAGAAGGAAGACCAAAATGTTGATACTTCATTCCTTCTTAAAAGGGGGAACAAAATACCCATGGAAGGAGTTGCAGAGACTATGGAGCAGAGACTGAAGGAAGGACAATCCAGAGACTTTTCCACCTGGGAATGCTTCCCATATTCAACCATCAAATCCAGATACTATTGTGTATGCCCACAAGTGCTGGATAACAGGAGCCTGATATAGCTGTCTCCTGAGAGGCTCTGACAATGCCCAACTAATACAGAAGTAAAGGCTCACAGCCATCCATTGGACTGAGTACAGGGTCCCCAATGAAGGAGCTAGAGAAAGGACCCAAGGAGCTGAAAGGTTTGCAGCCCCTTAGGACTAACAACAATATGAACTAACTAGTACCCTCAGAGCTCCCAGGGACTAAACCACCAACCAAAGAGTACACATGGTGGGACTCATGGCTCCAGCAGCATTTGTATAGCAGAGGATGGCCAAGTCAGTCAGTCATCAGTGGGAGGAGAGGGCCGTGGCCCTGTGAAGGTTCTATGCCCCAGTGAAGGGGAATGCCAGGGTCAGGAAGCAGGAGAGTGTGGAGTGGTTAGCACAGGGAGGGGGGAGGGAACAGGGGTTTGTTTTTGTTTTTGTTTTTGTTTTGTTTTTATTTTATTTTATTTTTTTTTAATTTTTTTTTGGAGAACTGGGAAAGGAGACATCGTATGACATGTAAATAAAGAAAATATCTAATAGAAATTAATAAAAAAGAAAAAATTTGCTACAAAACCTACAAATACAGACATGTACATCATAACTGAGACAATTGTGAAAACTGAGGAAGAGTCTATCAACAATTGGGCAGCATTATGACTGGAATCTGAATTGGAACCTGAAGCAAGTAGGCATTGGAAACACCTTATACCTCAAGTCTTATGCACATAGAAAATGGCTAGTGAAAGAATGGGGTTTTTTTCATTATGAAATCACAATAAAAACAAGAATTCAAAACTTGAAATCAGATAAGCCTGACAACTAAATATAATCTTTTAAGCATTTTGGTAAATCATGGTCATTATAGCAGAATAAAGATATGGTTTAAGAATTCTCAAACTTTAACATGTAAGAATCAATTGTGGTTACTGATTTAAAAAAATGTACACTGGTAATCCTCTTTCTATATAGTTGTAATCTATGGCACAAGGCTAAAGAAATTTGTATTTTGCAACACACCTCTATTAGGAAATTTCACTGGTTGTAGCTACTTGTTTTCTTACCTGAACAAACATTTGTGACCTAATATTTTCTAAACTCAAACACAACAAAAATAAAGAATATATAACAACAAGTACAAATAATGAAAAATTATCCAATTCCTGTTGTAAACTACAAACATTTGGAGCTCTAAAAGATATCATATGACCAATGTGATTTGTCAACTATGATTAGATTATGTGGTCTGTTATCTTATCACAATAAGCCTTGTCCTGAAGTTAATTTTCAAACTAATGTAGTTTACTCCCACTCCTGCTTATTGCATACATTTCTCTTACTATTATGTGCCTTTCATTCAATCTTAGAAAAAAATCAAGCTGAATTTCTCATGCCAGGTTAATGCTGTAATTCTTTGCTTTTTTATGTGTGATAATCTACAAACTGTTATAAAAGATCAAGTCCAAGTACTAATGAGGATAAAATGTACACTTTAAAAATGCTAAGTAATCTATAACTTCATTTGCAACTTCTCTCCTCTATTCACTGATTTGCATGACATACCAGTGAGATGCTCTTCAGGAAAGGTTTAAAAACATCACTCCATATTGGACTGCAATGTGTTATCTCAATTCCTCATGGGATTAAATAACACAAACTGAATCTCAAACTATTTAATTAACAAATGGATGAGCAGGATATATGTGCACTTGCGGAGGTGATGGCATCCTCAGTTGTATATCATTGGCAAGTAAATAGAAACATATAAAGGAAGTCTATTTTTACAAGGGGCTGCATCATGAAAGAGACATTAGCTACATGGAGAAAATATATTACATAAATGTTAGAAGTACAATATTTCCTTCCTTCCCTTTTCCAATCTTAAGAATAACAATACTTTTAATTTTTAAAATTTCCATCTCTAAGAATATAACATACTTTTTATATTCTATTCCAAATAAGAAGTAATTATCTTTAAAAATATCAAGAAAGCTATTGTTTACTGATGAGGCCCTGACACAACAATATCAGAAAATATTATCATACAAAACCCCAGTGATACAATGAAAGTATAACAAATGCTGGTGGTGATTGCAAACTTGTAATCATAGCACTTGGAGGTCAGAGTCAGGAAGATGTCAAATTTGGGGCCAGGCTGGGTTACATAGGAATACTCTCTAACAAGAAAACTAAATGTAACTATTTTTGATTAAAACATGTTCTCAAAATTTGAAACA